>NW_027315471.1:0-24683 GCF_023375885.2 Dermacentor andersoni
CACACGCGAGACAGATTCCGTGCGCGGGTGCTAAAAAGAGCAGCATCGGCATGCTTAGCACGTTGTTTGGTAGAAATCCACGTGGGCGTTCTGCGAAAAGCACCATTTGCATGCACATCTTGTGGTTTTGCAGAAAACTTCAATCTCGTATACCAAAGATGCATGTGCATGCTTAAAACGCGTTTCGCACGAATCCGTGCGCGGGTGCTAAAAAGAGCAGCATCGGCATGCTTAGCACGTTGTTTGGTAGAAATCCACGTGCGCGTTCTGCGAAAAGCACCATTTGCATGCACATCTTGTGGTTTTGCAGAAAACTTCAATCTCGTCTACCAAAAGATGCATGTGCATGCTTAAAACGCGTTTTCGCACGAATCCGTGCGCGGGTGCTAAAAAGAGCAGCATCGGCATGCTTAGCACGTTGTTTGGTAGAAATCCACGTGCGCGTTCTGCGAAAAGCACCATTTGCATGCACATCTTGTGGTTTTGCAGAAAACTTCAATCTCGTCTACCAAAAGATGCATGTGCATGCTTAAAACGCGTTTTCGCACGAATCCGTGCGCGGGTGCTAAAAGAGCAGCATCGGCATGCTTAGCACGTTGTTTGGTAGAAATCCACGTGCGCCGTTCTGCGAAAAGCACCATTTGCATGCACATCTTGTGGTTTTGCAGAAAACTTCAATCTCGTCTACCAAAAGATGCACGTGCATGCTTAAAACGCGTTTTCGCACAAATCCGTGCGCGGGTGCTAAAAGAGCAGCATCGGCATGCTTAGCACGTTGTTTGGTAGAAATCCACGTGGGCGTTCTGCGAAAAGCACCATTTGCATGCACATCTTGTGGTTTTGCAGAAAACTTCAATCTCGTCTACCAAAAGATGCATGTGCATGCTTAAAACGCGTTTTCCGCACAAATCCGTGCGCGGGTGCTAAAAAGAGCAGCATCGGCATGCTTAGCACGTTGTTTGGTAGAAATCCACGTGCGCGTTCTGCGAAAAGCACCATTTGCATGCACATCTTGTGGTTTTGCAGAAAACTTCAATCTCGTCTACCAAAAGATGCATGTGCATGCTTAAAACGCGTTTTCGCACGAATACGTGCGCGGGTGCTAAAAAGAGCAGCATCGGCATGCTTAGCACGTTGTTTGGTAGAAATCCACGTGCGCGTTCTGCGAAAAGCACCATTTGCATGCACATCTTGTGGTTTTGCAGAAAACTTCAATCTCGTCTACCAAAAGATGCATGTGCATGCCTAAAAACGCGTTTTCGCACGAATCCGTGCGCGGGTGCTAAAAAGAGCAGCATCGGCATGCTTAGCACGTTGTTTGGTAGAAATCCACGTGCGCGTTCTGCGAAAAGCACCATTTGCATGCACATTTTGTGGTTTTGCAGAAAACTTCAATCTCGTCTACCAAAAGATGCATGTGCATGCTTAAAACGCGTTTTCGCACAAATCCGTGCGCGGGTGCTAAAAAGAGCAGCATCGGCATGCTTAGCACGTTGTTTGGTAGAAATCCACGTGCGCGTTCTGCGAAAAGCACCATTTGCATGCACATTTTGTGGTTTTGCAGAAAACTTCAATCTCGTCTACCAAAAGATGCATGTGCATGCTTAAAACGCGTTTTCGCACAAATCCTTGCGCGGGTGCTAAAAAGAGCAGCATCGGCATGCTTAGCACGTTGTTTGTAGAAATCCACGTCTGCGTTCTGCGAAAAGCACCATTTGCATGCACATCTTGTGGTTTTGCAGAAAACTTCAATCTCGTCTACCAAAAGATGCATGTGCATGCCTAAAACGCGTTTTCGCACGAATCCGTGCGCGGGTGCTAAAAAGAGCAGCATCGGCATGCTTAGCACGTTGTTTGGTAGAAATCCACGTGCGCGTTCTGCGAAAAGCACCATTTGCATGCACATCTTGTGGTTTTGCAGAAAACTTCAATCTCGTCTACCAAAAGATGCATGTGCATGCTTAAAACGCGTTTTCGCACGAATCCGTGCGCGGGTGCTAAAAAGAGCAGCATCGGCATGCTTAGCACGTTGTTTGGTAGAAATCCACGTGCGCGTTCTGCGAAAAGCACCATTTGCATGCACATCTTGTGGTTTTGCAGAAAACTTCATCCGCGTCTACCAAAAGATGCATGTGCATGCTTAAAACGCGTTTTCGCACGAATCCGTGCGCGGGTGCTAAAAAGAGCAGCATCGGCATGCTTAGCACGTTGTTTGGTAGAAATCCACGTGCGCGTTCTGCGAAAAGCACCATTTGCATGCACATCTTGTGGTTTTGCAGAAAACTTCAATCTCGTCTACCAAAAGATGCATGTGCATGCTTTAAAACGCGTTTTCGCACAAATCCGTGCGCGGGTGCTAAAAAGAGCAGCATCGGCATGCTTAGCACGTTGTTTGGTAGAAATCCACGTGGGCGTTCTGCGAAAAGCACCATTTGCATGCACATCTTGTGGTTTTGCAGAAAACTTCAATCTCGTATACCAAAAGATGCATGTGCATGCTTAAAACGCGTTTTCGCACGAATCCGTGCGCGGGTGCTAAAAAGAGCAGCATCGGCATGCTTAGCACGTTGTTTGGTAGAAATCCACGTGCGCGTTCTGCGAAAAGCACCATTTGCATGCACATCTTGTGGTTTTGCAGAAAACTTCAATCTCGTCTACCAAAAGATGCATGTGCATGCTTAAAACGCGTTTTCGCACGAATCCGTGCGCGGGTGCTAAAAAGAGCAGCATCGGCATGCTTAGCACGTTGTTTGGTAGAAATCCATGTGCGCGTTCTGCGAAAAGCACCATTTGCATGCACATCTTGTGGTTTTGCAGAAAACTTCAATCTCGTCTACCAAAAGATGCATGTGCATGCTTAAAACGCGTTTTCGCACAAATCCGTGCGCGGGTGCTAAAAAGAGCAGCATCGGCATGCTTAGCACGTTGTTTGGTAGAAATCCACGTGGGCGTTCTGCGAAAAGCACCATTTGCATGCACATCTTGTGGTTTTGCAGAAAACTTCAATCTCGTATACCAAAAGATGCATGTGCATGCTTAAAACGCGTTTTCGCACGAATCCATGCGCGGGTGCTAAAAGAGCAAGCATCGGCATGCTTAGCACGTTGTTTGGTAGAAATCCACGTGCGCGTTCTGCGAAAAGCACCATTTGCATGCACATCTTGTGGTTTTGCAGAAAACTTCAATCTCGTCTACCAAAAGATGCATGTGCATGCTTAAAACGCGTTTTCGCACGAATCCGTGCGCGGGTGCTAAAAAGAGCAGCATCGGCATGC
Source organism: Dermacentor andersoni (assembly GCF_023375885.2). NCBI lineage: Eukaryota > Metazoa > Arthropoda > Arachnida > Ixodida > Ixodidae > Dermacentor > Dermacentor andersoni. The sequence goes on from NW_027315471.1 coordinate 3,276, forward strand.
TTAGCACGTTGTTTGGTAGAAATCCACGTGCGCGTTCTGCGAAAAGCACCATTTGCATGCACATCTTGTGGTTTTGCAGAAAACTTCAATCTCGTATACCAAAAGATGCATGTGCATGCTTAAAACGCGTTTTCGCACGAATCCGTGCGCGGGTGCTAAAAAGAGCAGCATCGGCATGCTTAGCACGTTGTTTGGTAGAAATCCACGTGCGCGTTCTGCCAAAAGGACCATTTGCATGCACATCTTGTGGTTTTGCAGAAAACTTCATCCGCGTCTACCAAAAGATGCATGTGCATGCTTAAAACGCGTTTTCGCACGAATCCGTGCGCGGGTGCTAAAAAGAGCAGCATCGGCATGCTTAGCACGTTGTTTGGTAGAAATCCACGTGCGCGTTCTGCGAAAAGCACCATTTGCATGCACATCTTGTGGTTTTGCAGAAAACTTCAATCTCGTCTACCAAAAGATGCATGTGCATGCTTAAAACACGTTTTAGCACGAATCCGTGCGCGGGTGCTAAAAAGAGCAGCATCGGCATGCTTAGCACGTTGTTTGGTAGAAATCCACGTGCGCGTTCGGCGAAAAGCACCATTTGCATGCACATCTTGTGGTTTTGCAGAAAACTTCAATCTCGTCTACCAAAAGATGCATGTGCATGCTTAAAACGCGTTTTCGCACGAATCCGTGCGCGGGTGCTAAAAAGAGCAGCATCGGCATGCTTAGCACGTTGTTTGGTAGAAATCCACGTGCGCGTTCTGCGAAAAGCACCATTTGCATGCGCATCTTGTGGTTTTGCAGAAAACTTCAATCTCGTCTACCAAAAGATGCATGTGCATGCTTAAAACGCGTTTTCGCACGAATCCGTGCGCGGGTGCTAAAAAGAGCAGCATCGGCATGCTTAGCACGTTGTTTGGTAGAAATCCACGTGCGCGTTCTGCGAAAAGCACCATTTGCATGCACATCTTGTGGTTTTGCAGAAAACTTCAATCTCGTCTACCAAAAGATGCATGTGCATGCTTAAAACGCGTTTTCGCACGAATCCGTGCGCGGGTGCTAAAAAGAGCAGCATCGGCATGCTTAGCACGTTGTTTGGTAGAAATCCACGTGCGCGTTCAGCGAAAAGCACCATTTGCATGCACATCTTGTGGTTTTGCAGAAAACTTCAATCTCGTATACCAAAAGATGCATGTGCATGCTTAAAACGCGTTTTCGCACGAATCCGTGCGCGGGTGCTAAAAAGAGCAGCATCGGCATGCTTAGCACGTTGTTTGGTAGAAATCCACGTGCGCGTTCTGCGAAAAGCACCATTTGCATGCACATCTTGTGGTTTTGCAGAAAACTTCAATCTCGTCTACCAAAAGATGCATATGCATGCTTAAAACGCGTTTTCGCACGAATCCGTGCGCGGGTGCTAAAAAGAGCAGCATCGGCATGCTTAGCACGTTGTTTGGTAGAAATCCACGTGCGCGTTCTGCGAAAAGCACCATTTGCATGCACATCTTGTGGTTTTGCAGAAAACTTCAATCTCGTCTACCAAAAGATGCATGTGCATGCTTAAAACGCGTTTTCGCACGAATCCGTGCGCGGGTGCTAAAAAGAGCAGCATCGGCATGCTTAGCATGTTGTTTGGTAGAAATCCACGTGCGCGTTCTGCGAAAAGCACCATTTGCATGCACATCTTGTGGTTTTGCAGAAAACTTCAATCTCGTCTACCAAAAGATGCATGTGCATGCTTAAAACGCGTTTTCGCACGAATCCGTGCGCGGGTGCTAAAAAGAGCAGCATCGGCATGCTTAGCACGTTGTTTGGTAGAAATCCACGTGCGCGTTCTGCGAAAAGCACCATTTGCATGCACATCTTGTGGTTTTGCAGAAAACTTCAATCTCGTCTACCAAAAGATGCATGTGCATGCTTAAAACGCGTTTTCGCACAAATCCGTGCGCGGGTGCTAAAAAGAGCAGCATCGGCATGCTTAGCACGTTGTTTGGTAGAAATCCACGTGGGCGTTCTGCGAAAAGCACCATTTGCATGTACATCTTGTGGTTTTGCAGAAAACTTCAATCTCGTATACCAAAAGATGCATGTGCATGCTTAAAACGCGTTTTCGCACGAATCCGTGCGCGGGTGCTAAAAAGAGCAGCATCGGCATGCTTAGCACGTTGTTTGGTAGAAATCCACGTGCGCGTTCTGCGAAAAGCACCATTTGCATGCACATCTTGTGGTTTTGCAGAAAACTTCAATCTCGTCTACCAAAAGATGCATGTGCATGCTTAAAACGCGTTTTCGCACGAATCCGTGCGCGGGTGCTAAAAAGAGCAGCATCGGCATGCTTAGCACGTTGTTTGGTAGAAATCCACGTGCGCGTTCTGCGAAAAGCACCATTTGCATGCACATCTTGTGGTTTTGCAGAAAACTTCAATCTCGTATACCAAAAGATGCATGTGCATGCTTAAAACGCGTTTTCGCACGAATCCGTGCGCGGGTGCTAAAAAGAGCAGCATCGGCATGCTTAGCACGTTGTTTGGTAGAAATCCACGTGGGCGTTCTGCGAAAAGCACCATTTGCATGCACATCTTGTGGTTTTACAGAAAACTTCAATCTCGTCTACCAAAAGATGTATGTGCCTGCTTAAAACGCGTTTTCGCACGAATCCGTGCGCGGGTGCTAAAAAGAGCAGCATCGGCATGCTTAGCACGTTGTTTGGTAGAAATCCACGTGCGCGTTCTGCGAAAAGCACCATTTGCATGCACATCTTATGGTTTTGCAGAAAACTTCAATCTCGTCTACCAAAAGATGCATGTGCATGCTTAAAACGCGTTTTCGCACGAATCCGTGCGCGGGTGCTAAAAAGAGCAGCATCGGCATGCTTAGCACGTCGTTTGGTAGAAATCCACGTGCGCGTTCTGTCAAAAGGACCATTTGCATGCACATCTTGTGGTTTTGCAGAAAACTTCATCCGCGTCTACCAAAAGATGCATGTGCATGCTTAAAACGCGTTTTCGCACGAATCCGTGCGCGGGTGCTAAAAAGAGCAGCATCGGCATGCTTAGCACGTTGTTTGGTAGAAATCCACGTGCGCGTTCTGCGAAAAGCACCATTTGCATGCACATCTTGTGGTTTTGCAGAAAACTTCAATCTCGTCTACCAAAAGATGCATGTGCATGCTTAAAACGCGTTTTCGCACAAATCCGTGCGCGGGTGCTAAAAAGAGCAGCATCGGCATGCTTAGCACGTTGTTTGGTAGAAATCCACGTGGGCGTTCTGCGAAAAGCACCATTTGCATGCACATCTTATGGTTTTGCAGAAAACTTCAATCTCGTCTACCAAAAGATGCATGTGCACGCTTAAAACGCGTTTTCGCACGAATCCGTGCGCGGGTGCTAAAAAGAGCAGCATCGGCATGCTTAGCACGTCGTTTGGTAGAAATCCACGTGCGCGTTCTGCCAAAAGGACCATTTGCATGCACATCTTGTGGTTTTGCAGAAAACTTCATCCGCGTCTACCAAAGATGCATGTGCATGCTTAAAACGCGTTTTCGCACAAATCCGTGCGCGGGTGCTAAAAAGAGCAGCATCGGCATGCTTAGCACGTTGTTTGGTAGAAATCCACGTGGGCGTTCTGCGAAAAGCACCATTTGCATGCACATCTTGTGGTTTTGCAGAAAACTTCAATCTCGTATACCAAAAGATGCATGTGCATGCTTAAAACGCGTTTTCGCACAAATCCGTGCGCGGGTGCTAAAAAGAGCAGCATCGGCATGCTTAGCACGTTGTTTGGTAGAAATCCACGTGCGCGTTCGGCGAAAAGCACCATTTGCATGCACATCTTGTGGTTTTGCAGAAAACTTCAATCTCGTCTACCAAAAGATGCATGTGCATGCTTAAAACGCGTTTTCGCACGAATCCGTGCGCGGGTGCTAAAAAGAGCAGCATCGGCATGCTTAGCACGTTGTTTGGTAGAAATCCACGTACGCGTTCTGCGAAAAGCACCATTTGCATGCACATCTTGTGGTTTTGCAGAAAACTTCAATCTCGTCTACCAAAAGATGCATGTGCATGCTTAAAACGCGTTTTAGCACGAATCCGTGCGCGGGTGCTAAAAAGAGCAGCATCGGCATGCTTAGCACGTCGTTTGGTAGAAATCCACGTGCGCGTTCTGCCAAAAGCACCATTTGCATGCACATCTTGTGGTTTTACAGAAAACTTCAATCTCGTCTACCAAAAGATGCATGTGCCGGCTTAAAACGCGTTTTCGCACGAATCCGTGCGCGGGTGCTAAAAAGAGCAGCATCGGCATGCTTAGCACGTTGTTTGGTAGAAATCCACGTGCGCGTTCTGCGAAAAGCACCATTTGCATGCACATCTTATGGTTTTGCAGAAAACTTCAATCTCGTCTACCAAAAGATGCATGTGCACGCTTAAAACGCGTTTTCGCACGAATCCGTGCGCGGGTGCTAAAAAGAGCAGCATCGGCATGCTTAGCACGTTGTTTGGTAGAAATCCACGTGCGCGTTCTGCGAAAAGCACCATTTGCATGCACATCTTGTGGTTTTGCAGAAAACTTCAATCTCGTCTACCAAAAGATGCATGTGCATGCTTAAAACGCGTTTTCGCACAAATCCGTGCGCGGGTGCTAAAAAGAGCAGCATCGGCATGCTTAGCACGTTGTTTGGTAGAAATCCACGTGGGCGTTCTGCGAAAAGCACCATTTGCATGCACATCTTGTGGTTTTGCAGAAAACTTCAATCTCGTATACCAAAAGATGCATGTGCATGCTTAAAACGCGTTTTCGCACGAATCCGTGCGCGGGTGCTAAAAAGAGCAGCATCGGCATGCTTAGCACGTTGTTTGGTAGAAATCCACGTGCGCGTTCTGCGAAAAGCACCATTTGCATGCACATCTTGTGGTTTTGCAGAAAACTTCAATCTCGTCTACCAAAAGATGCATGTGCATGCTTAAAACGCGTTTTCGCACGAATCCGTGCGCGGGTGCTAAAAAGAGCAGCATCGGCATGCTTAGCACGTTGTTTGGTAGAAATCCACGTGCGCGTTCTGCGAAAAGCACCATTTGCATGCACATCTTGTGGTTTTGCAGAAAACTTCAATCTCGTATACCAAAAGATGCATGCGCATGCTTAAAACGCGTTTTCGCACGAATCCGTGCGCGGGTGCTAAAAAGAGCAGCATCGGCATGCTTAGCACGTTGTTTGGTAGAAATCCACGTGCGCGTTCTGCGAAAAGCACCATTTGCATGCACATCTTGTGGTTTTGCAGAAAACTTCAATCTCGTCTACCAAAAGATGCATATGCATGCTTAAAACGCGTTTTCGCACAAATCCGTGCGCGGGTGCTAAAAAGAGCAGCATCGGCATGCTTAGCACGTTGTTTGGTAGAAATCCACGTGCGCGTTCTGCGAAAAGCACCATTTGCATGCACATTTCGTGGTTTTGCAGAAAACTTCAATCTCGTCTACCAAAAGATGCATGTGCATGCTTAAAACGCGTTTTCGCACGAATCCGTGCGCGGGTGCTAAAAAGAGCAGCATCGGCATGCTTAGCACGTCGTTTGGTAGAAATCCACGTGCGCGTTCTGCCAAAAGGACCATTTGCATGCACATCTTGTGGTTTTGCAGAAAACTTCATCCGCGTCTACCAAAAGATGCATGTGCATGCTTAAAACGCGTTTTCGCACGAATCCGTGCGCGGGTGCTAAAAAGAGCAGCATCGGCATGCTTAGCACGTTGTTTGGTAGAAATCCACGTGCGCGTTCTGCGAAAAGCACCATTTGCATACACATCTTGTGGTTTTGCAGAAAACTTCAATCTCGTCTACCAAAAGATGCATGTGCATGCCTAAAACGCGTTTTCGCATGAATCCGTGCGCGGGTGCTAAAAAGAGCAGCATCGGCATGCTTAGCACGTTGTTTGGTAGAAATCCACGTGCGCGTTCTGCGAAAAGCACCATTTGCATGCACATTTTGTGGTTTTGCAGAAAACTTCAATCTCGTCTACCAAAAGATGCATGTGCATGCTTAAAACGCGTTTTCGCACGAATCCGTGCGCGGGTGCTAAAAAGAGCAGCATCGGCATGCTTAGCATGTTGTTTGGTAGAAATCCACGTGCGCGTTCTGCGAAAAGCACCATTTGCATGCACATCTTGTGGTTTTGCAGAAAACTTCAATCTCGTCTACGAAAAGATGCATGTGCATGCTTAAAACGCGTTTTCGCACGAATCCGTGCGCGGGTGCTAAAAAGAGCAGCATCGGCATGCTTAGCACGTTGTTTGGTAGAAATCCACGTGCGCGTTCTGCGAAAAGCACCATTTGCATGCACATCTTGTGGTTTTGCAGAAAACTTCAATCTCGTCTACCAAAAGATGCATGTGCATGCTTAAAACGCGTTTTCGCACAAATCCGTGCGCGGGTGCTAAAAAGAGCAGCATCGGCATGCTTAGCACGTTGTTTGGTAGAAATCCACGTGGGCGTTCTGCGAAAAGCACCATTTGCATGCACATCTTGTGGTTTTGCAGAAAACTTCAATCTCGTATACCAAAAGATGCATGTGCATGCTTAAAACGCGTTTTCGCACGAATCCGTGCGCGGGTGCTAAAAAGAGCAGCATCGGCATGCTTAGCACGTTGTTTGGTAGAAATCCACGTGCGCGTTCTGCGAAAAGCACCATTTGCATGCACATCTTGTGGTTTTGCAGAAAACTTCAATCTCGTCTACCAAAAGATGCATGTGCATGCTTAAAACGCGTTTTCGCACGAATCCGTGCGCGGGTGCTAAAAAGAGCAGCATCGGCATGCTTAGCACGTTGTTTGGTAGAAATCCAGGTGCGCGTTCTGCGAAAAGCACCATTTGCATGCACATCTTGTGGTTTTGCAGAAAACTTCAATCTCGTATACCAAAAGATGCATGTGCATGCTTAAAACGCGTTTTCGCACGAATCCGTGCGCGGGTGCTAAAAAGAGCAGCATCGGCATGCTTAGCACGTTGTTTGGTAGAAATCCACGTGCGCGTTCTGCGAAAAGCACCATTTGCATGCACATCTTGTGGTTTTGCAGAAAACTTCAATCTCGTCTACCAAAAGATGCATATGCATGCTTAAAACGCGTTTTCGCACAAATCCGTGCGCGGGTGCTAAAAAGAGCAGCATCAGCATGCTTAGCACGTTGTTTGGTAGAAATCCACGTGCGCGTTCTGCGAAAAGCACCATTTGCATGCACATTTCGTGGTTTTGCAGAAAACTTCAATCTCGTCTACCAAAAGATGCATGTGCATGCTTAAAACGCGTTTTCGCACGAATCCGTGCGCGGGTGCTAAAAAGAGCAGCATCGGCATGCTTAGCACGTCGTTTGGTAGAAATCCACGTGTGCGTTCTGCCAAAAGGACCATTTGCATGCACATCTTGTGGTTTTGCAGAAAACTTCATCCGCGTCTACCAAAAGATGCATGTGCATGCTTAAAACGCGTTTTCGCACGAATCCGTGCGCGGGTGCTAAAAAGAGCAGCATCGGCATGCTTAGCACGTTGTTTGGTAGAAATCCACGTGCGCGTTCTGCGAAAAGCACCATTTGCATGCACATCTTGTGGTTTTGCAGAAAACTTCAATCTCGTCTACCAAAAGATGCATGTGCATGCTTAAAACGCGTTTTCGCACAAATCCGTGCGCGGGTGCTAAAAAGAGCAGCATCGGCATGCTTAGCACGTTGTTTGGTAGAAATCCACGTGCGCGTTCTGCGAAAAGCACCATTTGCATGCACATCTTGTGGTTTTGCAGAAAACTTCAATCTCGTCTACCAAAAGATGCATGTGCATGCTTAAAACGCGTTTTCGCACAAATCCGTGCGCGGGTGCTAAAAAGAGCAGCATCGGCATGCTTAGCACGTCGTTTGGTAGAAATCCACGTGTGGGTTCTGCCAAGAGCACCATTTGCATGCACATCTTGTGGTTTTGCAGAAAACTTCATCCGCGTCTACCAAAAGATGCATGTGCATGCTTAAAACGCGTTTTCGCACGAATCCGTGCGCGGGTGCTAAAAAGAGCAGCATCGGCATGCTTAGCACGTCGTTTGGTAGACCTCCACGTGCGCGTTCTGCGAAAAGCACCATTTGCATGCACATCTTGTGGTTTTGCAGAAAACTTCAATCTCGTCTACCAAAAGATGCATGTGCATGCTTAAAACGCGTTTTCGCACGAATCCGTGCGTTGGTGCTAAAAAGAGCAGCATCGGCATGCTTAGCACGTTGTTTGGTAGAAATCCACGTGCGCGTTCTGCGAAAAGCACCATTTGCATGCACATCTTGTGGTTTTGCAGAAAACTTCAATCTCGTCTACCAAAAGATGCATGTGCATGCTTAAAACGCGTTTTCGCACGAATCCGTGCGCGGGTGCTAAAAAGAGCAGCATCGGCATGCTTAGCACGTTGTTTGGTAGAAATCCACGTGCGCGTTCTGCGAAAAGCACCATTTGCATGCACATCTTGTGGTTTTGCAGAAAACTTCATCCGCGTCTACCAAAAGATGCATGTGCATGCTTAAAACGCGTTTTCGCACGAATCCGTGCGCGGGTGCTAAAAAGAGCAGCATCGGCATGCTTAGCACGTTGTTTGGTAGACATCCACGTGCGCGTTCTGAGAAAAGCACCATTTGCATGCACATTTTGTGGTTTTGCAGAAAACTTCAATCTCGTCTACCAAAAGATGCATGTGCATGCTTAAAACGCGTTTTCGCACGAATCCGTGCGCGGGTGCTAAAAAGAGCAGCATCGGCATGCTTAGCACGTCGTTTGGTAGAAATCCACGTGCGCGTTCTGCCAAAAGCACCATTTGCATGCACATCTTGTGGTTTTACAGAAAACTTCATCCGCGTCTACCAAAAGATGCATGTGCATGCTTAAAACGCGTTTTCGCACGAATCCGTGCGCGGGTGCTAAAAAGAGCAGCATCGGCATGCTTAGCACGTCGTTTGGTAGAAATCCACGTGCGCGTTCTGCGAAAAGCACCATTTGCATGCACATCTTGTGGTTTTGCAGAAAACTTCAATCTCGTCTACCAAAAGATGCATGTGCATGCTTAAAACGCGTTTTCGCACAAATCCGTGCGCGGGTGCTAAAAAGAGCAGCATCGGCATGCTTAGCACGTTGTTTGGTAGAAATCCACGTGCGCGTTCTGCGAAAAGCACCATTTGCATGCACATCTTGTGGTTTTGCAGAAAACTTCAATCTCGTCTACCAAAAGATGCATGTGCATGCTTAAAACGCGTTTTCGCACAAATCCGTGCGCGGGTGCTAAAAAGAGCAGCATCGGCATGCTTAGCACGTCGTTTGGTAGAAATCCACGTGTGCGTTCTGCCAAGAGCACCATTTGCATGCACATCTTGTGGTTTTGCAGAAAACTTCATCCGCGTCTACCAAAAGATGCATGTGCATGCTTAAAACGCGTTTTCGCACGAATCCGTGCGCGGGTGCTAAAAAGAGCAGCATCGGCATGCTTAGCACGTCGTTTGGTAGACCTCCACGTGCGCGTTCTGCGAAAAGCACCATTTGCATGCACATCTTGTGGTTTTGCAGAAAACTTCAATCTCGTCTACCAAAAGATGCATGTGCATGCTTAAAACGCGTTTTCGCACGAATCCGTGCGCGGGTGCTAAAAAGAGCAGCATCGGCATGCTTAGCACGTTGTTTGGTAGAAATCCACGTGCGCGTTCTGCGAAAAGCACCATTTGCATGCACATCTTGTGGTTTTGCAGAAAACTTCAATCTCGTCTACCAAAAGATGCATGTGCATGCTTAAAACGCGTTTTCGCACGAATCCGTGCGCGGGTGCTAAAAAGAGCAGCATCGGCATGCTTAGCACGTTGTTTGGTAGAAATCCACGTGCGCGTTCTGCGAAAAGCACCATTTGCATGCACAACTTGTGGTTTTGCAGAAAACTTCATCCGCGTCTACTAAAAGATGCATGTGCATGCTTAAAACGCGTTTTCGCACGAATCCGTGCGCGGGTGCTAAAAAGAGCAGCATCGGCATGCTTAGCACGTTGTTTGGTAGACATCCACGTGCGCGTTCTGAGAAAAGCACCATTTGCATGCACATTTTGTGGTTTTGCAGAAAACTTCAATCTCGTCTACCAAAAGATGCATGTGCATGCTTAAAACGCGTTTTCGTACGAATCCGTGCGCGGGTGCTAAAAAGAGCAGCATCGGCATGCTTAGCACGTCGTTTGGTAGAAATCCACGTGCGCGTTCTGCCAAAAGCACCATTTGCATGCACATCTTGTGGTTTTACAGAAAACTTCATCCGCGTCTACCAAAAGATGCATGTGCATGCTTAAAACGCGTTTTCGCACGAATCCGTGCGCGGGTGCTAAAAAGAGCAGCATCGGCATGCTTAGCACGTCGTTTGGTAGAAATCCACGTGCGCGTTCTGCCAAAAGGACCATTTGCATGCACATCTTGTGGTTTTGCAGAAAACTTCATCCGCGTCTACCAAAAGATGCATGTGCATGCTTAAAACGCGTTTTCGCACGAATCCGTGCGCGGGTGCTAAAAAGAGCAGCATCGGCATGCTTAGCACGTTGTTTGGTAGAAATCCACGTGCGCGTTTTGCGAAAAGCACCATTTGCATGCACATCTTGTGGTTTTGCAGAAAACTTCAATCTCGTCTACCAAAAGATGCATGTGCATGCTTAAAACGCGTTTTAGCACGAATCCGTGCGCGGGTGCTAAAAAGAGCAGCATCGGCATGCTTAGCACGTTGTTTGGTAGAAATCCACGTGCGCGTTCTGCGAAAAGCACCATTTGCATGCACATCTTGTGTTTTTGCAGAAAACTTCAATCTCGCCTACCAAAAGATGCATGTGCATGCTTAAAACGCGTTTTCGCACGAATCCGTGCGCGGGTGCTAAAAAGAGCAGCATCGGCATGCTTAGCACGTTGTTTGGTAGAAATCCACGTGCGCGTTCTGCGAAAAGCACCATTTGCATGCACATCTTGTGGTTTTGCAGAAAACTTCAATCTCGTCTACCAAAAGATGCATGTGCATGCTTAAAACGCGTTTTCGCACAAATCCGTGCGCGGGTGCTAAAAAGAGCAGCATCGGCATGCTTAGCACGTTGTTTGGTAGGAATCCACGTGGGCGTTCTGCGAAAAGCACCATTTGCATGCACATCTTGTGGTTTTGCAGAAAACTTCAATCTCGTATACCAAAAGATGCATGTGCATGCTTAAAACGCGTTTTCGCACGAATCCGTGCGCGGGTGTTAAAAAGAGCAGCATCGGCATGCTTAGCACGTTGTTTGGTAGAAATCCACGTGCGCGTTCTGCGAAAAGTACCATTTGCATGCACATCTTGTGGTTTTGCAGAAAACTTCAATCTCGTCTACCAAAAGATGCATGTGCATGCTTAAAACGCGTTTTCGCACGAATCCGTGCGCGGGTGCTAAAAAGAGCAGCATCGGCATGCTTAGCACGTTGTTTGGAAGAAATCCACGTGCGCGTTCTGCGAAAAGCACCATTTGCATGCACATCTTGTGGTTTTGCAGAAAACTTCAATCTCGTCTACCAAAAGATGCATGTGCATGCTTAAAACGCGTTTTCGCACGAATCCGTGCGCGGGTGCTAAAAAGAGCAGCATCGGCATGCTTAGCACGTTGTTTGGTAGAAATCCACGTGCGCGTTCTGCGAAAAGCACCATTTGCATGCACATCTTGTGGTTTTGCAGAAAACTTCAATCTCGTCTACCAAAAGATGCATGTGCATGCTTAAAACGCGTTTTCGCACGAATCCGTGCGCGGGTGCTAAAAAGAGCAGCATCGGCATGCTTAGCACGTCGTTTGGTAGAAATCCACGTGTGCGTTCTGCCAAGAGCACCATTTGCATGCACATCTTGTGGTTTTGCAGAAAACTTCATCCGCGTCTACCAAAAGATGCATGTGCATGCTTAAAACGCGTTTTCGCACGAATCCGTGCGCGGGTGCTAAAAAGAGCAGCATCGGCATGCTTAGCACGTCGTTTGGTAGACCTCCACGTGCGCGTTCTGCGAAAAGCACCACTTGCATGCACATCTTGTGGTTTTGCAGAAAACTTCAATCTCGTCTACCAAAAGATGCATGTGCATGCTTAAAACGCGTTTTCGCACGAATCCGTCCGCGGGTGCTAAAAAGAGCAGCATCGGCATGCTTAGCACGTTGTTTGGTAGAAATCCACGTGCGCGTTCTGCGAAAAGCACCATTTGCATGCACATCTTGTGGTTTTGCAGAAAACTTCAATCTCGTCTACCAAAAGATGCATGTGCATGCTTAAAACGCGTTTTCGCATGAATCCGTGCGCGGGTGCTAAAAAGAGCAGCATCGGCATGCTTAGCACGTTGTTTGGTAGAAATCCACGTGCGCGTTCTGCGAAAAGCACCATTTGCATGCACATCTTGTGGTTTTGCAGAAAACTTCATCCGCGTCTACCAAAAGATGCATGTGCATGCTTAAAACGCGTTTTCGCACGAATCCGTGCGCGGGTGCTAAAAAGAGCAGCATCGGCATGCTGAGCACGTTGTTTGGTAGACATCCACGTGCGCGTTCTGAGAAAAGCACCATTTGCATGCACATTTTGTGGTTTTGCAGAAAACTTCAATCTCGTCTACCAAAAGATGCATGTGCATGCTTAAAACGCGTTTTCGCACGAATCCGTGCGCGGGTGCTAAAAAGAGCAGCATCGGCATGCTTAGCACGTCGTTTGGTAGAAATCCACGTGCGCGTTCTGCCAAAAGCACCATTTGCATGCACATCTTGTGGTTTTACAGAAAACTTCATCCGCGTCTACCAAAAGATGCATGTGCATGCTTAAAACGCGTTTTCGCACGAATCCGTGCGCGGGTGCTAAAAAGAGCAGCACCGGCATGCTTAGCACGTTGTTTGGTAGAAATCCACGTGCGCGTTCTGCGAAAAGCACCATTTGCATGCACATCTTGTGGTTTTGCAGAAAACTTCAATCTCGTCTACCAAAAGATGCATGTGCATGCTTAAAACGCGTTTTCGCACAAATCCGTGCGCGGGTGCTAAAAAGAGCAGCATCGGCCTGCTTAGCACGTTGTTTGGTAGAAATCCACGTGGGCGTTCTGCGAAAAGCACCATTTGCATGCACATCTTGTGGTTTTGCAGAAAACTTCAATCTCGTATACCAAAAGATGCATGTGCATGCTTAAAACGCGTTTTCGCACGAATCCGTGCGCGGGTGCTAAAAAGAGCAGCATCGGCATGCTTAGCACGTTGTTTGGTAGAAATCCACGTGCGCTTTCTGCGAAAAGCACCATTTGCATGCACATCTTGTGGTTTTGCAGAAAACTTCAATCTCGTCTACCAAAAGATGCATGTGCATGCTTAAAACGCGTTTTCGCACGAATCCGTGCGCGGGTGCTAAAAAGAGCAGCATCGGCATGCTTAGCACGTTGTTTGGTAGAAATCCACGTGCGCGTTCTGCGAAAAGCACCATTTGCATGCACATCTTGTGGTTTTGCAGAAAACTTCAATCTCGTCTACCAAAAGATGCATGTGCATGCCTAAAACGCGTTTTCGCACGAATCCGTGCGCGGGTGCTAAAAAGAGCAGCATCGGCATGCTTAGCACGTTGTTTGGTAGAAATCCACGTGCGCGTTCTGCGAAAAGCACCAATTGCATGCACATTTTGTGGTTTTGCAGAAAACTTCAATCTCGTCTACCAAAAGATGCATGTGCATGCTTAAAACGCGTTTTCGCACAAATCCGTGCGCGGGTGCTAAAAAGAGCAGCATCGGCATGCTTAGCACGTTGTTTGGTAGAAATCCACGTGGGCGTTCTGCGAAAAGCACCATTTGCATGCACATCTTGTGGTTTTGCAGAAATCTTCAATCTCGTCTACCAAAAGATGCATGTGCATGCATAAAACGCGTTTTCGCACGAATCCGTGCGCGGGTGCTAAAAAGAGCAGCATCGGCATGCTTAGCACGTTGTTTGGTAGAAATCCACGTGCGCGTTCTGCGAAAAGCACCATTTGCATGCACATCTTGTGGTTTTGCAGAAAACTTCAATCTCGTCTACCAAAAGATGCATGTGCATGCTTAAAACGCGTTTTCGCACGAATCCGTGCGCGGGTGCTAAAAAGAGCAGCATCGGCATGCTTAGCACGTTGTTTGGTAGAAATCCACGTGCGCGTTCTGCGAAAAGCACCATTTGCATGCACATCTTGTGGTTTTGCAGAAAACTTCAATCTCGTCTACCAAAAGATGCATGTGCATGCTTAAAACGCGTTTTCGCACGAATCCGTGCGCGGGTGCTAAAAAGAGCAGCATCGGCATGCTTAGCACGTTGTTTGGTAGAAATCCACGTGCGCGTTCTGCGAAAAGCACCATTTGCATGCACATCTTGTGGTTTTGCAGAAAACTTCAATCTCGTCTACCAAAAGATGCAGGTGCATGCTTAAAACGCGTTTTCGCACAAATCCGTGCGCGGGTGCTAAAAAAAGCAGCATCGGCATGCTTAGCACGTTGTTTGGTAGAAATCCACGTGGGCGTTCTGCGAAAAGCACCATTTGCATGCACATCTTGTGGTTTTGCAGAAAACTTCAATCTCGTATACCAAAAGATGCATGTGCATGCTTAAAACGCGTTTTCGCACGAATCCGTGCGCGGGTGTTAAAAAGAGCAGCATCGGCATGCTTAGCACGTTGTTTGGTAGAAATCCACGTGCGCGTTCTGCGAAAAGTACCATTTGCATGCATATCTTGTGGTTTTGCAGAAAACTTCAATCTCGTCTACCAAAAGATGCATGTGCATGCTTAAAACGCGTTTTCGCACGAATCCGTGCGCGGGTGCTAAAAAGAGCAGCATCGGCATGCTTAGCACGTTGTTTGGTAGAAATCCACGTGCGCGTTCTGCGAAAAGCACCATTTGCATGCACATCTTGTGGTTTTGCAGAAAACTTCAATCTCGTCTACCAAAAGATGCATATGCATGCTTAAAACGCGTTTTCGCACAAATCCGTGCGCGGGTGCTAAAAAGAGCAGCATCGGCATGCTTAGCACGTTGTTTGGTAGAAATCCACGTGCGCGTTCTGCGAAAAGCACCATTTGCATGCACATTTCGTGGTTTTGCAGAAAACTTCAATCTCGTCTACCAAAAGATGCATGTGCATGCTTAAAACGCGTTTTCGCACGAATCCGTGCGCGGGTGCTAAAAAGAGCAGCATCGGCATGCTTAGCACGTCGTTTGGTAGAAATCCACGTGCGCGTTCTGCCAAAAGGACCATTTGCATGCACATCTTGTGGTTTTGCAGAAAACTTCATCCGCGTCTACCAAAAGATGCATGTGCATGCTTAAAACGCGTTTTCGCACGAATCCGTGCGCGGGTGCTAAAAAGAGCAGCATCGGCATGCTTAGCACGTTGTTTGGTAGAAATCCACGTGCGCGTTCTGCGAAAAGCACCATTTGCATACACATCTTGTGGTTTTGCAGAAAACTTCAATCTCGTCTACCAAAAGATGCATGTGCATGCCTAAAACGCGTTTTCGCATGAATCCGTGCGCGGGTGCTAAAAAGAGCAGCATCGGCATGCTTAGCACGTTGTTTGGTAGAAATCCACGTGCGCGTTCTGCGAAAAGCACCATTTGCATGCACATTTTGTGGTTTTGCAGAAAACTTCAATCTCGTCTACCAAAAGATGCATGTGCATGCTTAAAACGCGTTTTCGCACGAATCCGTGCGCGGGTGCTAAAAAGAGCAGCATCGGCATGCTTAGCATGTTGTTTGGTAGAAATCCACGTGCGCGTTCTGCGAAAAGCACCATTTGCATGCACATCTTGTGGTTTTGCAGAAAACTTCAATCTCGTCTACGAAAAGATGCATGTGCATGCTTAAAACGCGTTTTCGCACGAATCCGTGCGCGGGTGCTAAAAAGAGCAGCATCGGCATGCTTAGCACGTTGTTTGGTAGAAATCCACGTGCGCGTTCTGCGAAAAGCACCATTTGCATGCACATCTTGTGGTTTTGCAGAAAACTTCAATCTCGTCTACCAAAAGATGCATGTGCATGCTTAAAACGCGTTTTCGCACAAATCCGTGCGCGGGTGCTAAAAAGAGCAGCATCGGCATGCTTAGCACGTTGTTTGGTAGAAATCCACGTGGGCGTTCTGCGAAAAGCACCATTTGCATGCACATCTTGTGGTTTTGCAGAAAACTTCAATCTCGTATACCAAAAGATGCATGTGCATGCTTAAAACGCGTTTTCGCACGAATCCGTGCGCGGGTGCTAAAAAGAGCAGCATCGGCATGCTTAGCACGTTGTTTGGTAGAAATCCACGTGCGCGTTCTGCGAAAAGCACCATTTGCATGCACATCTTGTGGTTTTGCAGAAAACTTCAATCTCGTCTACCAAAAGATGCATGTGCATGCTTAAAACGCGTTTTCGCACGAATCCGTGCGCGGGTGCTAAAAAGAGCAGCATCGGCATGCTTAGCACGTTGTTTGGTAGAAATCCACGTGCGCGTTCTGCGAAAAGCACCATTTGCATGCACATCTTGTGGTTTTGCAGAAAACTTCAATCTCGTATACCAAAAGATGCATGTGCATGCTTAAAACGCGTTTTCGCACGAATCCGTGCGCGGGTGCTAAAAAGAGCAGCATCGGCATGCTTAGCACGTTGTTTGGTAGAAATCCACGTGCGCGTTCTGCGAAAAGCACCATTTGCATGCACATCTTGTGGTTTTGCAGAAAACTTCAATCTCGTCTACCAAAAGATGCATATGCATGCTTAAAACGCGTTTTCGCACAAATCCGTGCGCGGGTGCTAAAAAGAGCAGCATCAGCATGCTTAGCACGTTGTTTGGTAGAAATCCACGTGCGCGTTCTGCGAAAAGCACCATTTGCATGCACATTTCGTGGTTTTGCAGAAAACTTCAATCTCGTCTACCAAAAGATGCATGTGCATGCTTAAAACGCGTTTTCGCACGAATCCGTGCGCGGGTGCTAAAAAGAGCAGCATCGGCATGCTTAGCACGTCGTTTGGTAGAAATCCACGTGTGCGTTCTGCCAAAAGGACCATTTGCATGCACATCTTGTGGTTTTGCAGAAAACTTCATCCGCGTCTACCAAAAGATGCATGTGCATGCTTAAAACGCGTTTTCGCACGAATCCGTGCGCGGGTGCTAAAAAGAGCAGCATCGGCATGCTTAGCACGTTGTTTGGTAGAAATCCACGTGCGCGTTCTGCGAAAAGCACCATTTGCATGCACATCTTGTGGTTTTGCAGAAAACTTCAATCTCGTCTACCAAAAGATGCATGTGCATGCTTAAAACGCGTTTTCGCACAAATCCGTGCGCGGGTGCTAAAAAGAGCAGCATCGGCATGCTTAGCACGTTGTTTGGTAGAAATCCACGTGCGCGTTCTGCGAAAAGCACCATTTGCATGCACATCTTGTGGTTTTGCAGAAAACTTCAATCTCGTCTACCAAAAGATGCATGTGCATGCTTAAAACGCGTTTTCGCACAAATCCGTGCGCGGGTGCTAAAAAGAGCAGCATCGGCATGCTTAGCACGTCGTTTGGTAGAAATCCACGTGTGGGTTCTGCCAAGAGCACCATTTGCATGCACATCTTGTGGTTTTGCAGAAAACTTCATCCGCGTCTACCAAAAGATGCATGTGCATGCTTAAAACGCGTTTTCGCACGAATCCGTGCGCGGGTGCTAAAAAGAGCAGCATCGGCATGCTTAGCACGTCGTTTGGTAGACCTCCACGTGCGCGTTCTGCGAAAAGCACCATTTGCATGCACATCTTGTGGTTTTGCAGAAAACTTCAATCTCGTCTACCAAAAGATGCATGTGCATGCTTAAAACGCGTTTTCGCACGAATCCGTGCGTTGGTGCTAAAAAGAGCAGCATCGGCATGCTTAGCACGTTGTTTGGTAGAAATCCACGTGCGCGTTCTGCGAAAAGCACCATTTGCATGCACATCTTGTGGTTTTGCAGAAAACTTCAATCTCGTCTACCAAAAGATGCATGTGCATGCTTAAAACGCGTTTTCGCACGAATCCGTGCGCGGGTGCTAAAAAGAGCAGCATCGGCATGCTTAGCACGTTGTTTGGTAGAAATCCACGTGCGCGTTCTGCGAAAAGCACCATTTGCATGCACATCTTGTGGTTTTGCAGAAAACTTCATCCGCGTCTACCAAAAGATGCATGTGCATGCTTAAAACGCGTTTTCGCACGAATCCGTGCGCGGGTGCTAAAAAGAGCAGCATCGGCATGCTTAGCACGTTGTTTGGTAGACATCCACGTGCGCGTTCTGAGAAAAGCACCATTTGCATGCACATTTTGTGGTTTTGCAGAAAACTTCAATCTCGTCTACCAAAAGATGCATGTGCATGCTTAAAACGCGTTTTCGCACGAATCCGTGCGCGGGTGCTAAAAAGAGCAGCATCGGCATGCTTAGCACGTCGTTTGGTAGAAATCCACGTGCGCGTTCTGCCAAAAGCACCATTTGCATGCACATCTTGTGGTTTTACAGAAAACTTCATCCGCGTCTACCAAAAGATGCATGTGCATGCTTAAAACGCGTTTTCGCACGAATCCGTGCGCGGGTGCTAAAAAGAGCAGCATCGGCATGCTTAGCACGTCGTTTGGTAGAAATCCACGTGCGCGTTCTGCGAAAAGCACCATTTGCATGCACATCTTGTGGTTTTGCAGAAAACTTCAATCTCGTCTACCAAAAGATGCATGTGCATGCTTAAAACGCGTTTTCGCACAAATCCGTGCGCGGGTGCTAAAAAGAGCAGCATCGGCATGCTTAGCACGTTGTTTGGTAGAAATCCACGTGCGCGTTCTGCGAAAAGCACCATTTGCATGCACATCTTGTGGTTTTGCAGAAAACTTCAATCTCGTCTACCAAAAGATGCATGTGCATGCTTAAAACGCGTTTTCGCACAAATCCGTGCGCGGGTGCTAAAAAGAGCAGCATCGGCATGCTTAGCACGTCGTTTGGTAGAAATCCACGTGTGCGTTCTGCCAAGAGCACCATTTGCATGCACATCTTGTGGTTTTGCAGAAAACTTCATCCGCGTCTACCAAAAGATGCATGTGCATGCTTAAAACGCGTTTTCGCACGAATCCGTGCGCGGGTGCTAAAAAGAGCAGCATCGGCATGCTTAGCACGTCGTTTGGTAGACCTCCACGTGCGCGTTCTGCGAAAAGCACCATTTGCATGCACATCTTGTGGTTTTGCAGAAAACTTCAATCTCGTCTACCAAAAGATGCATGTGCATGCTTAAAACGCGTTTTCGCACGAATCCGTGCGCGGGTGCTAAAAAGAGCAGCATCGGCATGCTTAGCACGTTGTTTGGTAGAAATCCACGTGCGCGTTCTGCGAAAAGCACCATTTGCATGCACATCTTGTGGTTTTGCAGAAAACTTCAATCTCGTCTACCAAAAGATGCATGTGCATGCTTAAAACGCGTTTTCGCACGAATCCGTGCGCGGGTGCTAAAAAGAGCAGCATCGGCATGCTTAGCACGTTGTTTGGTAGAAATCCACGTGCGCGTTCTGCGAAAAGCACCATTTGCATGCACAACTTGTGGTTTTGCAGAAAACTTCATCCGCGTCTACTAAAAGATGCATGTGCATGCTTAAAACGCGTTTTCGCACGAATCCGTGCGCGGGTGCTAAAAAGAGCAGCATCGGCATGCTTAGCACGTTGTTTGGTAGACATCCACGTGCGCGTTCTGAGAAAAGCACCATTTGCATGCACATTTTGTGGTTTTGCAGAAAACTTCAATCTCGTCTACCAAAAGATGCATGTGCATGCTTAAAACGCGTTTTCGTACGAATCCGTGCGCGGGTGCTAAAAAGAGCAGCATCGGCATGCTTAGCACGTCGTTTGGTAGAAATCCACGTGCGCGTTCTGCCAAAAGCACCATTTGCATGCACATCTTGTGGTTTTACAGAAAACTTCATCCGCGTCTACCAAAAGATGCATGTGCATGCTTAAAACGCGTTTTCGCACGAATCCGTGCGCGGGTGCTAAAAAGAGCAGCATCGGCATGCTTAGCACGTCGTTTGGTAGAAATCCACGTGCGCGTTCTGCCAAAAGGACCATTTGCATGCACATCTTGTGGTTTTGCAGAAAACTTCATCCGCGTCTACCAAAAGATGCATGTGCATGCTTAAAACGCGTTTTCGCACGAATCCGTGCGCGGGTGCTAAAAAGAGCAGCATCGGCATGCTTAGCACGTTGTTTGGTAGAAATCCACGTGCGCGTTTTGCGAAAAGCACCATTTGCATGCACATCTTGTGGTTTTGCAGAAAACTTCAATCTCGTCTACCAAAAGATGCATGTGCATGCTTAAAACGCGTTTTAGCACGAATCCGTGCGCGGGTGCTAAAAAGAGCAGCATCGGCATGCTTAGCACGTTGTTTGGTAGAAATCCACGTGCGCGTTCTGCGAAAAGCACCATTTGCATGCACATCTTGTGTTTTTGCAGAAAACTTCAATCTCGCCTACCAAAAGATGCATGTGCATGCTTAAAACGCGTTTTCGCACGAATCCGTGCGCGGGTGCTAAAAAGAGCAGCATCGGCATGCTTAGCACGTTGTTTGGTAGAAATCCACGTGCGCGTTCTGCGAAAAGCACCATTTGCATGCACATCTTGTGGTTTTGCAGAAAACTTCAATCTCGTCTACCAAAAGATGCATGTGCATGCTTAAAACGCGTTTTCGCACAAATCCGTGCGCGGGTGCTAAAAAGAGCAGCATCGGCATGCTTAGCACGTTGTTTGGTAGGAATCCACGTGGGCGTTCTGCGAAAAGCACCATTTGCATGCACATCTTGTGGTTTTGCAGAAAACTTCAATCTCGTATACCAAAAGATGCATGTGCATGCTTAAAACGCGTTTTCGCACGAATCCGTGCGCGGGTGTTAAAAAGAGCAGCATCGGCATGCTTAGCACGTTGTTTGGTAGAAATCCACGTGCGCGTTCTGCGAAAAGTACCATTTGCATGCACATCTTGTGGTTTTGCAGAAAACTTCAATCTCGTCTACCAAAAGATGCATGTGCATGCTTAAAACGCGTTTTCGCACGAATCCGTGCGCGGGTGCTAAAAAGAGCAGCATCGGCATGCTTAGCACGTTGTTTGGAAGAAATCCACGTGCGCGTTCTGCGAAAAGCACCATTTGCATGCACATCTT
Organism: Dermacentor andersoni; assembly: GCF_023375885.2. NCBI lineage: Eukaryota > Metazoa > Arthropoda > Arachnida > Ixodida > Ixodidae > Dermacentor > Dermacentor andersoni. The sequence goes on from NW_027315471.1 coordinate 24,464, forward strand.
GTGGTTTTGCAGAAAACTTCAATCTCGTCTACCAAAAGATGCATGTGCATGCTTAAAACGCGTTTTCGCACGAATCCGTGCGCGGGTGCTAAAAAGAGCAGCATCGGCATGCTTAGCACGTTGTTTGGTAGAAATCCACGTGCGCGTTCTGCGAAAAGCACCATTTGCATGCACATCTTGTGGTTTTGCAGAAAACTTCAATCATCTGTCTCGCGTGTGT
>NW_027315472.1:0-10000 GCF_023375885.2 Dermacentor andersoni
CCTCCAATTGATCCTCGTTAAAGGATTTAGAGTGTACTCATTTCAATTACGGGGCCTCAAAAGAGTCCCGTATTGTTATTTTTCGTCACTACCTCCCCGTGCCGGGAGTGGGTAATTTGCGCGCCTGCTGCCTTCCTTGGATGTGGTAGCCGTTTCTCAGGCTCCCTCTCCGGAATCGAACCCTGATTCTCCGTTACCCGTAACAACCATGGTAAGCAAGTAACCTACCATCGAAAGTTGATAAGGCAGACACTTGAAAGAAACGTCGCCGGCTCGTGGCCATGCGATCAGCACAAAGTTATCCAGAGTCACCACACAATACGGGCCGAAACCCGATCGATCTTGGTCTAATAAAAGCACCCGTCGCCCAAAGGGCTTCAGGCTCACTGCATGTATTAGCTCTAGAATTGCCACAGTTATCCAAGTAGGAAGAAACGATCTAAGGAACCATAACTGATTTAATGAGCCATTCGCGGTTTCGCCTTATTTCGGCATGTACTTAGACATGCATGGCTTAATCTTTGAGACAAGCATATGATTACTGGCAGGATCAACCAGGTAATCGTTCAACTGCGCGTCCAGCCTTTCAAGCAGGCCGGACGCCGTTTTTGCGATGCCGAGGCCACCTTCAGGCGCCCCAACACGCTTCGTTCTCGCAAAGGGTAGCACTTTGCACAGTCCGAGACGACGGCGTTCGAGCTCGCAACGGCGCCCTCCCCGCAGGGCCGGGTATCGCCACGCGGCAAGAAGCACGCAACATTCTCGATAGACCGGTTGTGTCGACTCGATCGCGGCTTGCGGTTTCTCTCGAGCCCGCAGCACTGGTGGACCGACCGACACTTGCAACGTAGCCGAGACGGCAAAGCCGCTAGGCGACGGGTCACGCCCGCGCCTTCGGCGCTTTCGTATTTGATTCGTCCGAGGACGATGCGGAACACACTTCGATATCGTGGAAAAAGCGTCGTCCGACAACCAGCCCCTAACGCATCAAGCGGATGAGGCTGCAGACGTCAGCTGTGGGATCCACGGGAGCGATACCGGGGACACGCTTGACGGGCACGAAGCCCGCCGCATATCAAACACCCAGGTCGCTTTGGGGGCGACTGCTCTCTGGGACCCCCATATAATAGCAGCGATAAGTACCCAGACCTCCATGGGGCCGTACTCGTGCCACTTTCGACGAGCGTTTGGCGAAAATCGTGCCGCCTCGTAACGCCGCGAGCAAGATTGAAAGCTTACGTCGGCAGCACAATGCCGAAGTCGTGAAAGCGCAGCGCGTCCACCGAATGCGCGAACGGCAATTTCTCGCCAATGGCCAGTACGGTTTCCTGCACAATTGCCTGTCTGTCGCCCTACGGGGCCCCCGGCCGATCGATTCGAGGCACGCTAGCACGGCCCCTTCGCCATTTCCGAGCACGAGTGCGAACAGTGCGGGCGGCGTGCTCGACGCCCCGGCTGACGTCGTTTCGGACTTTGTCTCTTCGCGTGCTCGCGGCAACGCCGCGGCCAACGACGACGTCTGCGCGGTTCTTTGCCGGTTCCCGGCGTGCTACAGTGCAGCCCTCTGCAGGGTGACACCGGCTCCGTCGTGGCCGTGCGGCGGCTTGTACGCAAAAGTTGCGTCAAAGGCGTCGCGCTCGCGCCGCCCCGGCACACGCGGTTTCGGACTTTGTCTCTTCCAGCGCTCGCGTAGTCGTGGGCACGATTGTCGACGTCGCAACGGTGCGCGGACACCGCCACGAGCACGCGCAAGACGAAAATCGCACTACGGTACAATGTCGGCCGGGGCCGTACGGCCCCTTACAGTAGCAGCGATAAGTGCCCAGACCTCCATGGGGCCGTACTCGTGCGACGCGGCGGCGTACTGCGCCGAGCCGAGCGCCAATATTTGGCTTTTGCAGGGCGGATTCGAGCTCTGGCGATCGCCGCGGTACCGCCGCTCACCGATTCAAGGCACGCTAGCGCGGCCCCTTCGCCATTTCCGAGCACGCGTGCGAACAGTGCGGGCGGCGTGCTCGACGCCCCGGCTGACGTCGTTTCGGACTTTGTCTCTTCGCGTGCTCGCGGCAACGCCGCGGCCAACGACGACGTCTGCGCGGTTCTTTGCCGGTTCCCGGCGTGCTACAGTGCAGCCCTCTGCAGGGTGACACCGGCTCCGTCGTGGCCGTGCGGCGGCTTGTACGCAAAAGTTGCGTCAAAGGCGTCGCGCTCGCGCCGCCCCGGCACACGCGGTTTCGGACTTTGTCTCTTCCAGCGCTCGCGTAGTCGTGGGCACGATTGTCGACGTCGCAACGGTGCGCGGACACCGCCACGAGCACGCGCAAGACGAAAATCGCACTACGGTACAATGTCGGCCGGGGCCGTACGGCCCCTTACAGTAGCAGCGATAAGTGCCCAGACCTCCATGGGGCCGTACTCGTGCGACGCGGCGGCGTACTGCGCCGAGCCGAGCGCCAATATTTGGCTTTTGCAGGGCGGATTCGAGCTCTGGCGATCGCCGCGGTACCGCCGCTCACCGATTCAAGGCACGCTAGCGCGGCCCCTTCGCCATTTCCGAGCACGCGTGCGAACAGTGCGGGCGGCGTGCTCGACGCCCCGGCTGACGTCGTTTCGGACTTTGTCTCTTCGCGTGCTCGCGGCAACGCCGCGGCCAACGACGACGTCTGCGCGGTTCTTTGCCGGTTCCCGGCGTGCTATAGTGCAGCCCTCTGCAGGGCGACACCGGCTCCGTCGTGTCCGTGCGGCGGCTTGTACGCAAAAGTTGCGTCAAAGGCGTCGCGCTCGCGCCGCCCCGGCACACGCGGTTTCGGACTTTGTCTCTTCCAGCGCTCGCAACCATGTCGGGGCCGACGCCGACGACTGCGTGGTGTTTCAACGATTGCCGGCGTGACACAATGCAGCTGCGTGCGGGATGCCAGCGATTCCGTCGTGTCCGTGCGGCGGCTTGTACGCAAAAGTTGCGTCAAAGGCGTCGCGCTCGCGCCGCCCCGGCACACGCGGTTTCGGACTTTGTCTCTTCCAGCGCTCGCGTAGTCGTGGGCACGATTGTCGACGTCGGAACGGTGCGCGGACACCGCCACGAGCACGCGCAAGACGAAAATCGCACTACGGTACAATGTCGGCCGGGGCCGTACGGCCCCTTACAGTAGCAGCGATAAGTGCCCAGACCTCCATGGGGCCGTACTCGTGCGACGCGGCGGCGTACTGCGCCGAGCCGAGCGCCAATATTTGGCTTTTGCAGGGCGGATTCGAGCTCTGGCTATCGCCGCGGTACCGCCGCTCACCGATTCAAGGCACGCTAGCGCGGCCCCTTCGCCATTTCCGAGCACGCGTGCGAACAGTGCGGGCGGCGTGCTCGACGCCCCGGCTGACGTCGTTTCGGACTTTGTCTCTTCGCGTGCTCGCGGCAACGCCGCGGCCAACGACGACGTCTGCGCGGTTCTTTGCCGGTTCCCGGCGTGCTATAGTGCAGCCCTCTGCAGGGCGACACCGGCTCCGTCGTGTCCGTGCGGCGGCTTGTACGCAAAAGTTGCGTCAAAGGCGTCGCGCTCGCGCCGCCCCGGCACACGCGGTTTCGGACTTTGTCTCTTCCAGCGCTCGCGTAGTCGTGGGCACGATTGTCGACGTCGGAACGGTGCGCGGACTACGCCACGAGCACGCGCAAGCCGAAAATCGCACTACGGTACAATGTCGGCCGGGGCCGTACGGCCCCTTACAGTAGCAGCGATAAGTGCCCAGACCTCCATGGGGCCGTACTCGTGCGACGCGGCGGCGTACTGCGCCGAGCCGAGCGCCAATATTTGGCTTTTGCAGGGCGGATTCGAGCTCTGGCGATCGCCGCGGTACCGCCGCTCACCGATTCAAGGCACGCTAGCGCGGCCCCTTCGCCATTTCCGAGCACGCGTGCGAACAGTGCGGGCGGCGTGCTCGACGCCCCGGCTGACGTCCTTTCGGACTTTGTCTCTTCGCGTGCTCGCGGCAACGCCGCGGCCAACGACGACGTCTGCGCGGTTCTTTGCCGGTTCCCGGCGTGCTATAGTGCAGCCCTCTGCAGGGTGACACCGGCTCCGTCGTGTCCGTGCGGCGGCTTGTACGCAAAAGTTGCGTCAAAGGCGTCGCGCTCGCGCCGCCCCGGCACACGCGGTTTCGGACTTTGTCTCTTCCAGCGCTCGCAACCATGTCGGGGCCGACGCCGACGACTGCGTGGTGTTTCAACGATTGCCGGCGTGACACAATGCAGCTGCGTGCGGGATGCCAGCGATTCCGTCGTGGCGGTGCGGCGGCTTGTACGCAAAAGTTGCGTCAAAGGCGTCGCGCTCGCACCGCCCCGGCACACGTGGTTTCGGACTTTGTCTCTTCGAGCGCTCGCAGCGATGTCGAGGCGATCGCTTACGTCTGCACGGTTTGCGGTGTGCTACAATGCAGCAGTCTGCCGCACTACACCTCTTGGTTGCCGAGGCCAGCACGGCAATTTACTGAAGCGAGCGCATTGCGCCCAGGCGGCAGCGGACTTTGTTGCTTCGGGAGTGCTCTTGCTGTAAAATTTGAACGGCTGCAGCTGCGCGAAGCAAGTGTACCTATTTTCACTCTCTCTCTGTCTGCCTTTGAGGCGACTGTAATTTCACTTTAAACGCAACTGGAGGCGGGAGCAACCTGATGAGAGTAGGTGGACTTCGGTACATGTAATTTAGAAATTGCTTTCAAGCTTTGAGGACATACACCTTCGCGCCATCTGCTTTCCCCGTCTCTTTGGCACTTTATAGTATGTGCTGCATGCTCTGCATTCCAAAGAAACACGCCTGTCTCTCTCCCTCTCTCACGTTCTTCTTCTTTTTGTAGCTGCTGTTGTAGAAGATGCTATGCTCTTTAATCGCTGTAACATAGAGTGCTTGCACAAGCCAACAACTTTTGCGTGTTTTTTTTTTTTTTCTCTTCCCAAGACGTTTCTGCCATTATTCACTAACTCTCGTTCTTAGTATGCAATGGAGCGTTAGCTCGCGCCATCTACCTTTCTTTCTGTATTGCAAAGTCCGCAGGTTTTCCTAGTTCCGTACACAGATGGCGCCAATGCGTTTTGGCGCCAGGTTCGAACGACCTCGCTCTACTCGTGTTTGGCATTTGAATGTTTCAAAGGGGTTTGCGACAGGGGGTGGTTCTTGTGCAAGGCTGAGCTTTCCAGCTGCGTTTAAGCTATGCTAGCATGTGTGCGTATATATATATATATATATATATATATATATATATAAATACACAAACACACACACACACACATGCATATATACATACACACACACGGTAATGGTAAAGATGATGAGGTAGCACTTTTTTTTTTCTTTTTTTTACAATGCCTGTGTTTCAGATGGCGATCTTTCTCCCCTCTATGTTTCCGGTTGGAAGGAGTGTGCAGCGTTTTCTATATTTATTTTGTCATTCACTTCTATGTTGCTCGTCTTCGTACATGGGGCATGCTACCTAATTCTACCGGTCGATTCGACACGTTGCGATCCGTCCCGGCCTGTGCCGTATCAAAATTTTCAGTGGGCCTTGCGGTAAATAAAAAGAAATGAAGGAAATGCGCGTAGTATATTACAATTGCACACGGGCTTGAAACGAAGCCCTCAAGGAAGGTCACCTTGAGCGGTCGCATTCAGACGGAAGTAAGCATTCCCCTGGCGCGTTTTTTTTCCGCTCGCCTGTTCCGTTTTCTACGAGGTTGCCTTGGTTGGTTTCGCGTTACAAGCAAGCTTGCACTCGGGTCTCGTTTCTACGCGACAGCGTTTCGTTAACAGCGAAAGACTGAGGCGTTGCGAATTCATCCGTGAGATAGGGAGCGTTGAGTCTGTACACAGGCTGAATTTTATAATATTGCCCACGCTGTTGCTGAGGTTACCCATGTCGGCAGGGCGCCCACAAGGCAGTAGTACAATGAAGTGAAGTGAAGGACATCGCTTCTCGGCCTTTTGGCTAAGATCAAAGTGTAGATTTTTAAAGCCCATGTACGAAGATTTACGAAGCCCATCTACGAAGATTTTTAAAGCCCATGTAGGCACCTCTTAATGATCTTTTATGTTTTAGAGAAGCGTTTTGCCATGTATTTTACACCTTTACAGTTTTAGCCTTTTATCACTAACACCACTAACTAGTTTTTTTAGTCATTTGTTTGCGTTTTTAGATTATACACCTTTTATCCGTTTTTTCCTTGGTTTTGTAACATATTTTTGATGTATTTGTAACTAGCATAAATAAAAAACTCTGTTCTTATCAGCTTAATATCTGATACGGGTTCTATATGGACCCACGATATTAAACCTATTTTTGGAAGTTGGCGGAGTGCTTGAAGCCTGCTTCACCTCCGCCGCAGGTCGGCCCGGTATTGCACTACCTCCGGGATCGGCCCCGCTCACTTAGGTGAGACTTCATTCAATCAAAATGAAGAGCACAAGCTCAACGCGAGCACTGACTTGACACGCACCATTCCTATACTACACGCAACGATGCCGGTTCGCGGACCACGAGAGTAATTAAACTGCCACTCCATCTGTGTGTAGCGTCGCACTTGTTGCGTCGCAAATGGGACAGCCGCTCCAGCAAATTTCTAGTTATGGGCTTCGAGAAAAATTAATGAAAGCAAAAGAAAGAACCAGAATTCCTATTTGTCCGATGTCTCTGAATGATTGTCTCCTGTAAAGAGCCACTTGGGGGGATGGGGGGTAGGATTAGCCGTGGGGTTCGCAATCAATATGAATCCCACTCAAAGCCAACACTGGATTTTGGAGTTCACTATCGCTTGGATCCGTAAACCACCGCGCCCACGCAAGCTCGCCCTGCCGCCGAAATCCGCTGCCCAAGTGGAAGAAAGATTCCCTATGAAAGAAAAATAGAGTGCCCGATTTCTGGCAACTACTGTGCAGCCTTTGTGTACACATTTTCGCAGCAGTGGGACCGAGCGCCTCGAAAACAAACTTGTCGTATGCCCGAATGTGGCGAAATATATTCAAGGGTTAAAAGGTGCCTCATCTTTCTAACCTGTATGTTACGAAGACCTGTTGCTACCTTTTCATCATGAACATCATCATCATCATCATCCTGGCTACGCCCACTGCAGGGCAAAGGCATCTCCCATGATCCTCCAAGTACCCCGGTCAGGTGCCGATTGTCGCCATGTAGTCCCTAATCTAATCTGCCCTCCTACCTTTCTGCCACCCCCTGCTACGCTTCCCTCCTCTCGGAATTCAGTCTGTAACCCTTAATGGCCACCGGTTATCTTCCCCCCAGATTGCATGCCCTGCGCATGCCCATTTGTTTTTCCTGGTTTAAACTTTGGTGTCATTAACGAGCGTTTGTTCTCGCACACCCCAATCTGCTCTATTCCGATCCCCCCGTGACGCCACACCCATCATCCTTCTTTCCAGAGCCCGTTGCGTCGCCCTCAGTTACCCTTCGGTAATCCTCAAAGCTTTTTGTTGGGACACTCGTGGCATCTTTCTCGTTTAATGAAGTCAAATTTTTTTCAGTTTTGGGGGAAAACTCAATGAGCTAGGCGCGATTGTGTCCCTGGCGCCGCTCTCAACAAGATGGCGGCGCCCATGCTTTTTGCCTGCAGGTTCGGCCCTACGCAGAACACGCCTGCCGGGCAGTGTAGCCACGTTGAAGGGGCAAAGCGTAGTGCAGTGAAGCGCTTGCTCGGGCGAAAAACGCAAATATGAGCCAAACAGGAATTTCCATTATTGGAAATTCCAGTTCAGTTTGCGCATTGCGTTCGCCTAAGGTAAAGAACACAAATGCGAGTGCCACAGCAGTCAAGTCAAAGCTTAGGATTGCGTACCATTTTTTTTTTTTTTTTCGTGCCTTTTACTCCTGGCCTGCGTGGCCCTAGCGCGCATGCACACGAAAGTAATGAAATGGTGAAAACACGAAATAATGCGGTGCGGCTGTATCATATCTATTTTGTGCGCTTTGTTCTTTGTGGACTACAGCGGTGTGCGTCATGAGAAAGTTTCGGTGCCCTTCTTGGGTGACCAGTGAAGCTATATTTAAAACCACATTGATTTGTACGGTTATTGCTACAAACTGCGTGTGGGTGTTTTTCTTTTTCGCTGCCAACGATGGGTTATCGCAACCGCGATCGGTTCTGCTGCTACGCTAGACGCGTGCTTGCCAACGGTTGGCTCTATACGCGACCCGCGACGCGTGGTCGGCACATTCAAGCAGTCAATTGCAAACCGTTCCAAGAAAAAGGATGTACTCCACTTGCCACCTAGTTCGACGATTGTACTTTCTGACCCTCGAGGAAGCGCCGCCATCCCACGTTTTCTATAATACGATAAGATTCAGAGCGACCGCGACCACTTGTCTTTGTCAATATCTCGGAAACGCTTTCTTTTTCTTTTTTTTTTTAAATCCAGATACTCAGACGCGCCCGTGTTCACGCGCACTTGCTCTCTCCGATAAGCAGGGAAGCTCGGTTGGGGTGGTGTCGGGCCTTGCGCATGCGCTGCTGAGCTCGTCGCTTCGCCGGCCGGTCGATGCTGGCGCGGTACTGGTAATGAACTTCGACGTGCATGGTGAAACGTCACTTTGTATTGCCACTGTAGACTAGCAATGCAATGTGTTTGCGAGCGATTGGATAAATGAGAAAGCGTGCACTGTCTACAGTTTATGCCCCTCTAGAGTAGTGGAAATGTTGCTCCAAGTGTTAGGTTTGTAATTTGCGCCTACGAACATGAACTAAACAAAGAAAATGGTCTGCAGCCGCCTTCGCTTCATAAAATTCCCGTACGAAGAAATTTCCGTGCGCGAATGAGAGAGCAAAAGAGAGAAACCATGCTAAGAAGAATGGCTGCCTTTTACGTGATCTCGCGCATGAAACCAGACGATGGATTAATTTTAGCCGTTCATTTTGATTTGCCGAATGTAAACCGGAACACTTTCTCCACGCGGTCTTCAGATTTGAATGGCAATCAATCACATCCTTTCTTTTTTTTTTTTTTTCTGTTTCTTTCTATCTGGAACCGAAAGAATTCAGAACGCCATTTCAATCTTAGATTCGATTAGATATCGTGACTGGTATGCTGAAATATCACGCCTTATCTGGTGTTAACCTTCTTGATCACGGCAATAAAAAATCGCCAGTTCCCGAACTTTAATCGCGCCGAAGATGAACCGATATGCTGGATTCTTATTGTCATGATTTTATAGAAAGCGCTGGTTCTATGGCTAGCTTTGAGGAAAAGAAAAACATCGTTCAGGAATGTATAACTCTAAACAACTAAAAAAAAAATCTGCCGGCAATTGGTACTACAACGAGAGTACTGAGAATACTGGAAAAGATGAAATCCAATCATGCTGAACTGAACTGAAATTATTTCATCAAGACATGCCCCGAAAAACGTGGCCACTTTCAATGATAATTTCAAATGTGATTTCTTTCTTTTTTTTTTTCTTTTTTACGACGGATAATAATTATCTTTCCAATGGCGGATGTGAAAATTTCAGAGCACGGCATTTTCGAAATCCCAAGGCCCCGGACGCATTCTCTCTTCTTTAAGTATTTTGGTGGTGCACACGGAGGAAAATTTCGCGCACGTAATTTATAAACTAGTAGTTGATTTTCTAGAAGAACACAAAGTGCTGACAAACGGCCAACCAGGACACAATTAAATTGGTATTACGCACGGTTTCGAAGCCGCGGTAACAAAAGGGTAACAAAGGGACGTTCATTTCGTGGTGTGGATTTCACGTCTCTCACAATAAAAAAAAAATAATAATAAAAACTACTGCATAAAATAGGTTTTCCCAAACTGGATGGTTTCGATCAGCTTTTGAACAGCCCTTCCTTAAATTGAGTTGGCGTTGATTGAGCAGGTGCGGGCCTCTGCTGTTTTGGATTTTTGTAAATGGCATCAGTACTGGACAGTCCGTTCACTTGAGGATCAAAGGAGAAACCCCCCAAAAAAATATCATATCGTGGTGAGAGACGTGGCAGATGAGTACAATTATC
>NW_027315472.1:17500-24655 GCF_023375885.2 Dermacentor andersoni
AGTGCGTTCGAATCCGGGACTACAGTCCCTCGTCTGTCCGTACTTCCTCTTTCGACGTGCGGCGCCTTCCCAAAGCGCACAAGTCCGCTAACCGCAGAACGCTTCCGACGTAGCAAAGCCGCGTTTCCTTCGGTACTTCGCAGCAACGCCGCCTTTCCCTCGGCGGCGGGCGAATAGCCTGCAGACGTCGTCGCATTAAACCGCGATCTCGACACCTCGCGCGTCACGAGCAGGAGCCGACCGGCAGCCTCCGGCCCTTTCGGACTCGGTGGCATTTGCCGCGGAGGACGGGAGAGCACTTTAGGCCACGGTTCCTTCCGTACTTGGCAGCCGCACCCTCATACCGACAGTTCCATGACCGACCGAGCGCCACACCGTTCCTTTAGTACTTGGGCGGCAACAAAGTCGGGTCGTTACTCCATACTCGCCGCAGGAAGCGACCGGCAGCCGCCAGACTTTTCAGACTCGGCAGCGTTTGCCGCGGAGGACGGGAGAGCGCTCGCACCACGGTTCCGTGTGTGTACTAAGCGGCAGCGGCATTAGCTCTCGACCGTCAGTTCCTTGACCGACCGCACGCTTCGCCGTTCCCCTCGTACTGGGCAAAGCAGCAGGTCGGGTCGTCTTACTCCCATTCCGCGCAAGAGCGCCAAAGCGGACAGAAAGCCCACCCAGTGTGCGTTACGCCGTTTCTACCCGCGGGCGCGGCCAAGCCAACCGTCCAAGGTTGCAGCCGGCGTCCACTGGGCGCAACAAATTTGGCACGGGGCGCCCCTCAAAATTCAGGCAGTCCCCGGCATGTTCGGGTATAGCCGTCCCCGCGTCCAAGCGGGGCCAGCGGCGGAAAGCGTCGGGCGCAGCGAGCTGCTTCACCCACACGGGGTAGAAACAATGGCGCTCGCCACCCTTCACAATCCGGTAATGATCCTTCCGCAGGTTCACCTACGGAAACCTTGTTACGACTTTTACTTCCTCTAAATGATCAAGTTTGGTCATCTTTCCAACAGACCGGCGCAACCGAAAGGCCGCGCCGGACATCGGTCCGAAGACCTCACTAAATCATTCAATCGGTAGTAGCGACGGGCGGTGTGTACAAAGGGCAGGGACGTAATCAACGCGAGCTTATGACTCGCGCTTACTGGGAATTCCTCGTTCAAGGGGAACAATTGCAAGCCCCTATCCCAATCACGAAAGAAGTTCCACGGGTTACCCAGTCTTTTCAGACAGGGATAAAGACACGCTGCTTCCTTCAGTGTAGCGCGCGTGCGGCCCCGGACATCTAAGGGCATCACAGACCTGTTATTGCTCTGTTTCGTGCGGCTAGGAGCCGCTTGTCCCTCTAAGAAGGTTGTAAGGTGCTGGGAACCCCGCACCTATTTAATAGGCTAGAGTCTCGTTCGTTATCGGAATTAACCAGACAAATCGCTCCACCAACTAAGAACGGCCATGCACCACCATCCACCGAATCAAGAAAGAGCTCTCAATCTGTCAATCCTCCCAGTGTCCGGGCCGGGTAAGTTTTCCCGTGTTGAGTCAAATTAAGCCGCAGGCTCCACTCCTGGTGGTGCCCTTCCGTCAATTCCTTTAAGTTTCAGCTTTGCAACCATACTTCCCCCGGAACCCAAACACTTTGGTTTCCCGGAAGCTGCCCGCCGAGTCATTTGAGTAACTCAGGCGGATCGCTGGTTGGCATCGTTTATGGTCAGAACTAGGGCGGTATCTGATCGCCTTCGAACCTCTGACTTTCGTTCTTGATCAAAGAAAACATTCTTGGCAAATGCTTTCGCAGTAGTTCGTCTTGCGACGGTCCAAGAATTTCACCTCTAGCGCCGCAATACGAATGCCCCCGTCTGTCCCTCTTAATCATTACCTCGTATTCCAAAAACCAACAGAACAGAAACGAGGTCTTGTTCTATTATTCCATGCAAGTTTATTCAGGCGACTCGCCTGCGTTGAGCACTCTAATTTTTTCAAAGTAAAAGCACCGGCCTTCTCGAGGCACACAATGAAGTGCACCAAGAAAGGACCGGCATGATGTTCAGTCCGAGCCGTCGCATCGGGTAGATGCACTACTCGTCTGGAACTGAGATCCAACTACGAGCTTTTTAACCGCAGCAGCTTTAGTATACGCTATTGGAGCTGGAATTACCGCGGCTGCTGGCACCAGACTTGCCCTCCAATTGATCCTCGTTAAAGGATTTAGAGTGTACTCATTTCAATTACGGGGCCTCAAAAGAGTCCCGTATTGTTATTTTTCGTCACTACCTCCCCGTGCCGGGAGTGGGTAATTTGCGCGCCTGCTGCCTTCCTTGGATGTGGTAGCCGTTTCTCAGGCTCCCTCTCCGGAATCGAACCCTGATTCTCCGTTACCCGTAACAACCATGGTAAGCAAGTAACCTACCATCGAAAGTTGATAAGGCAGACACTTGAAAGAAACGTCGCCGGCTCGTGGCCATGCGATCAGCACAAAGTTATCCAGAGTCACCACACAATACGGGCCGAAACCCGATCGATCTTGGTCTAATAAAAGCACCCGTCGCCCAAAGGGCTTCAGGCTCACTGCATGTATTAGCTCTAGAATTGCCACAGTTATCCAAGTAGGAAGAAACGATCTAAGGAACCATAACTGATTTAATGAGCCATTCGCGGTTTCGCCTTATTTCGGCATGTACTTAGACATGCATGGCTTAATCTTTGAGACAAGCATATGATTACTGGCAGGATCAACCAGGTAATCGTTCAACTGCGCGTCCAGCCTTTCAAGCAGGCCGGACGCCGTTTTTGCGATGCCGAGGCCACCTTCAGGCGCCCCAACACGCTTCGTTCTCGCAAAGGGTAGCACTTTGCACAGTCCGAGACGACGGCGTTCGAGCTCGCAACGGCGCCCTCCCCGCAGGGCCGGGTATCGCCACGCGGCAAGAAGCACGCAACATTCTCGATAGACCGGTTGTGTCGACTCGATCGCGGCTTGCGGTTTCTCTCGAGCCCGCAGCACTGGTGGACCGACCGACACTTGCAACGTAGCCGAGACGGCAAAGCCGCTAGGCGACGGGTCACGCCCGCGCCTTCGGCGCTTTCGTATTTGATTCGTCCGAGGACGATGCGGAACACACTTCGATATCGTGGAAAAAGCGTCGTCCGACAACCAGCCCCTAACGCATCAAGCGGATGAGGCTGCAGACGTCAGCTGTGGGATCCACGGGAGCGATACCGGGGACACGCTTGACGGGCACGAAGCCCGCCGCATATCAAACACCCAGGTCGCTTTGGGGGCGACTGCTCTCTGGGACCCCCATATAATAGCAGCGATAAGTACCCAGACCTCCATGGGGCCGTACTCGTGCCACTTTCGACGAGCGTTTGGCGAAAATCGTGCCGCCTCGTAACGCCGCGAGCAAGATTGAAAGCTTACGTCGGCAGCACAATGCCGAAGTCGTGAAAGCGCAGCGCGTCCACCGAATGCGCGAACGGCAATTTCTCGCCAATGGCCAGTACGGTTTCCTGCACAATTGCCTGTCTGTCGCCCTACGGGGCCCCCGGCCGATCGATTCGAGGCACGCTAGCACGGCCCCTTCGCCATTTCCGAGCACGAGTGCGAACAGTGCGGGCGGCGTGCTCGACGCCCCGGCTGACGTCGTTTCGGACTTTGTCTCTTCGCGTGCTCGCGGCAACGCCGCGGCCAACGACGACGTCTGCGCGGTTCTTTGCCGGTTCCCGGCGTGCTACAGTGCAGCCCTCTGCAGGGTGACACCGGCTCCGTCGTGGCCGTGCGGCGGCTTGTACGCAAAAGTTGCGTCAAAGGCGTCGCGCTCGCGCCGCCCCGGCACACGCGGTTTCGGACTTTGTCTCTTCCAGCGCTCGCGTAGTCGTGGGCACGATTGTCGACGTCGCAACGGTGCGCGGACACCGCCACGAGCACGCGCAAGACGAAAATCGCACTACGGTACAATGTCGGCCGGGGCCGTACGGCCCCTTACAGTAGCAGCGATAAGTGCCCAGACCTCCATGGGGCCGTACTCGTGCGACGCGGCGGCGTACTGCGCCGAGCCGAGCGCCAATATTTGGCTTTTGCAGGGCGGATTCGAGCTCTGGCGATCGCCGCGGTACCGCCGCTCACCGATTCAAGGCACGCTAGCGCGGCCCCTTCGCCATTTCCGAGCACGCGTGCGAACAGTGCGGGCGGCGTGCTCGACGCCCCGGCTGACGTCGTTTCGGACTTTGTCTCTTCGCGTGCTCGCGGCAACGCCGCGGCCAACGACGACGTCTGCGCGGTTCTTTGCCGGTTCCCGGCGTGCTACAGTGCAGCCCTCTGCAGGGTGACACCGGCTCCGTCGTGGCCGTGCGGCGGCTTGTACGCAAAAGTTGCGTCAAAGGCGTCGCGCTCGCGCCGCCCCGGCACACGCGGTTTCGGACTTTGTCTCTTCCAGCGCTCGCGTAGTCGTGGGCACGATTGTCGACGTCGCAACGGTGCGCGGACACCGCCACGAGCACGCGCAAGACGAAAATCGCACTACGGTACAATGTCGGCCGGGGCCGTACGGCCCCTTACAGTAGCAGCGATAAGTGCCCAGACCTCCATGGGGCCGTACTCGTGCGACGCGGCGGCGTACTGCGCCGAGCCGAGCGCCAATATTTGGCTTTTGCAGGGCGGATTCGAGCTCTGGCGATCGCCGCGGTACCGCCGCTCACCGATTCAAGGCACGCTAGCGCGGCCCCTTCGCCATTTCCGAGCACGCGTGCGAACAGTGCGGGCGGCGTGCTCGACGCCCCGGCTGACGTCGTTTCGGACTTTGTCTCTTCGCGTGCTCGCGGCAACGCCGCGGCCAACGACGACGTCTGCGCGGTTCTTTGCCGGTTCCCGGCGTGCTATAGTGCAGCCCTCTGCAGGGCGACACCGGCTCCGTCGTGTCCGTGCGGCGGCTTGTACGCAAAAGTTGCGTCAAAGGCGTCGCGCTCGCGCCGCCCCGGCACACGCGGTTTCGGACTTTGTCTCTTCCAGCGCTCGCAACCATGTCGGGGCCGACGCCGACGACTGCGTGGTGTTTCAACGATTGCCGGCGTGACACAATGCAGCTGCGTGCGGGATGCCAGCGATTCCGTCGTGTCCGTGCGGCGGCTTGTACGCAAAAGTTGCGTCAAAGGCGTCGCGCTCGCGCCGCCCCGGCACACGCGGTTTCGGACTTTGTCTCTTCCAGCGCTCGCGTAGTCGTGGGCACGATTGTCGACGTCGGAACGGTGCGCGGACACCGCCACGAGCACGCGCAAGACGAAAATCGCACTACGGTACAATGTCGGCCGGGGCCGTACGGCCCCTTACAGTAGCAGCGATAAGTGCCCAGACCTCCATGGGGCCGTACTCGTGCGACGCGGCGGCGTACTGCGCCGAGCCGAGCGCCAATATTTGGCTTTTGCAGGGCGGATTCGAGCTCTGGCTATCGCCGCGGTACCGCCGCTCACCGATTCAAGGCACGCTAGCGCGGCCCCTTCGCCATTTCCGAGCACGCGTGCGAACAGTGCGGGCGGCGTGCTCGACGCCCCGGCTGACGTCGTTTCGGACTTTGTCTCTTCGCGTGCTCGCGGCAACGCCGCGGCCAACGACGACGTCTGCGCGGTTCTTTGCCGGTTCCCGGCGTGCTATAGTGCAGCCCTCTGCAGGGCGACACCGGCTCCGTCGTGTCCGTGCGGCGGCTTGTACGCAAAAGTTGCGTCAAAGGCGTCGCGCTCGCGCCGCCCCGGCACACGCGGTTTCGGACTTTGTCTCTTCCAGCGCTCGCGTAGTCGTGGGCACGATTGTCGACGTCGGAACGGTGCGCGGACTACGCCACGAGCACGCGCAAGCCGAAAATCGCACTACGGTACAATGTCGGCCGGGGCCGTACGGCCCCTTACAGTAGCAGCGATAAGTGCCCAGACCTCCATGGGGCCGTACTCGTGCGACGCGGCGGCGTACTGCGCCGAGCCGAGCGCCAATATTTGGCTTTTGCAGGGCGGATTCGAGCTCTGGCGATCGCCGCGGTACCGCCGCTCACCGATTCAAGGCACGCTAGCGCGGCCCCTTCGCCATTTCCGAGCACGCGTGCGAACAGTGCGGGCGGCGTGCTCGACGCCCCGGCTGACGTCCTTTCGGACTTTGTCTCTTCGCGTGCTCGCGGCAACGCCGCGGCCAACGACGACGTCTGCGCGGTTCTTTGCCGGTTCCCGGCGTGCTATAGTGCAGCCCTCTGCAGGGTGACACCGGCTCCGTCGTGTCCGTGCGGCGGCTTGTACGCAAAAGTTGCGTCAAAGGCGTCGCGCTCGCGCCGCCCCGGCACACGCGGTTTCGGACTTTGTCTCTTCCAGCGCTCGCAACCATGTCGGGGCCGACGCCGACGACTGCGTGGTGTTTCAACGATTGCCGGCGTGACACAATGCAGCTGCGTGCGGGATGCCAGCGATTCCGTCGTGGCGGTGCGGCGGCTTGTACGCAAAAGTTGCGTCAAAGGCGTCGCGCTCGCACCGCCCCGGCACACGTGGTTTCGGACTTTGTCTCTTCGAGCGCTCGCAGCGATGTCGAGGCGATCGCTTACGTCTGCACGGTTTGCGGTGTGCTACAATGCAGCAGTCTGCCGCACTACACCTCTTGGTTGCCGAGGCCAGCACGGCAATTTACTGAAGCGAGCGCATTGCGCCCAGGCGGCAGCGGACTTTGTTGCTTCGGGAGTGCTCTTGCTGTAAAATTTGAACGGCTGCAGCTGCGCGAAGCAAGTGTACCTATTTTCACTCTCTCTCTGTCTGCCTTTGAGGCGACTGTAATTTCACTTTAAACGCAACTGGAGGCGGGAGCAACCTGATGAGAGTAGGTGGACTTCGGTACATGTAATTTAGAAATTGCTTTCAAGCTTTGAGGACATACACCTTCGCGCCATCTGCTTTCCCCGTCTCTTTGGCACTTTATAGTATGTGCTGCATGCTCTGCATTCCAAAGAAACACGCCTGTCTCTCTCCCTCTCTCACGTTCTTCTTCTTTTTGTAGCTGCTGTTGTAGAAGATGCTATGCTCTTTAATCGCTGTAACATAGAGTGCTTGCACAAGCCAACAACTTTTGCGTGTTTTTTTTTTTTTTCTCTTCCCAAGACGTTTCTGCCATTATTCACTAACTCTCGTTCTTAGTATGCAATG
>NW_027315473.1:0-2500 GCF_023375885.2 Dermacentor andersoni
GGTCGGCTCCTGCTCGTGACGCGCGAGGTGTCGAGATCGCGGTTTAATGCGACGACGTCTGCAGGCTATTCGCCCGCCGCCGAGGGAAAGGCGGCGTTGCTGCGAAGTACCGAAGGAAACGCGGCTTTGCTACGTCGGAAGCGTTCTGCGGTTAGCGGACTTGTGCGCTTTGGGAAGGCGCCGCACGTCGAAAGAGGAAGTACGGACAGACGAGGGACTGTAGTCCCGGATTCGAACGCACTTGCGGCCAGGCCCTTGCTGGCTTCGTCTTCCGCCTCAAGTAGACTTGTTGTGGCGCCGGCGCAGGGAGCCGTCCCTGGCACTGGCCGAGTGGTTTTGGAGAGCTGCGCGAGTACGCGCGCCGGGCTCTTGTCTTTCGTCTCAAGTAGGCTGTTGGATCAACAGCGGTTATGCTGCGGCGATCTGCCGATGCGAAAGTGTGTGTGTGTTTGAGGCCCTTCTATGAACCTACTGCTGACTGAAGCGAAGCACGTCGATGGGGGTGAAGCCCTGCCCGTGGCCGTGTAGCCGTTAAAGACTCCACAGCGGCTTAGCCCTAATCATGGCTCTGTCGCTCTTTGCAATTTTTAGTGGAGCGATGTGAACGTGCACACGAGACACACGGGTCCGGTGGTTGGATGGCAGGTAAAACCGGCTTCGAGTGCGCGCAAACGGCATAAGCTACCTCGAGGGCAAGCGAGGAAGGCGTGGGCGCAAAACACACGCGCGAGTAGCAGGAGTGGAGTGCCATTAGGCTTTCAGCTGCTGAGACGCGGCCGCCGAAAGAGCGAGACTGGAGGAGCGCACGCCGAAAGGCGCTCTTCGAAACCACACACAGGGAGACGCCACGTGCCTAAAACCCTGGTTGTACTGTACTGAATTGAACAAACTATTTTTCACGACTCTAAGCGGTGGATCACTCGGTTCTCGGGTCGATGAAGAACGCAGCCAGCTGCGAGACTTGGTGTGAATTGCAGGACACACTGAGCACTGATTCTTTGAACGCACATTGCGGCCTTGGGTCTTCCCTTGGCTTCGTCTGTCTGAGGGTCGGATCACATATCAAGAGAGACTTCGGCGCACAGGGAACGTGCGTCCGTCGACTCGTTTTGACCGCGTCGGCATCATGGACAGTACGTTGAGCGCTAAAGCCACGCGCCAGCGGCCTCACGAGAGGGAGACGGTGGCAAACCGTTGTGCCAATTCTTCGAAAAGACGGAAACGAGGCATTACTACTGCAGCGTGACGAGTGCGCGCCTCTAGCAAGACCGCCGCAGGATGGAGTCGGATACCTGCAGGGAAAGAGCGGTCCAAGCACGAGGCGCGAACGTCTGTTGCCATGTAGCGCGCACGTTTGCGAGAGAGTCGGAAGCGCACGCTTGCGTGCACGGAAAACGTGGGAATGAAACGCCGGCCGATTCCCGCGCCGTGCGCAAAGCCAGCGCGATCGCAATTTGCGCTGTTTGCCTTCGAAGTACGTCGAGCTCCAGAGCTGGTCGCTCGTTCACGTCACCGCAGTTGTGTGGGCGCCCTTCCGGGCTTCGTCGCAGGAATGGGAATCGGCAGATTCTTGCGAGGAGCGGGGAGGAGAAGGGTGGCCCCCGAAAGCGGTTCGACGCGACAGCGCAGTCTGCGAGCGAGAAGAGTCACGGCACGGCGGAGAATTGCCGCGAAACGGAAAATGTCTCCTTCGAGAGCGTGGGTGCCCCGTTGGCCGAGCTGAAGCGTTCCGTCGTAGTCCGCCGTCGGTCCAAGTGCTTCGCAGTCTCTGTCCCCTAAAGACTGGGCCACTCCAGTTGGGGCAGGGGCGACGCTACACGAGACGATGCCTCCCGCCAGGTTTTAGTCGCCCCTGCGGTGCCCGCTGAAGCGGCGCGCTGCTAAGGCGATCTTTGCCTCGGTGGTGTTTGGGCTTCAGACACGGTCGCTTACCACGCAACTGCTCGTGCGCCGCACGCGCGCAGGCGGTTCACCGCCTGCCAGCCTCGTCTATAAGTAGCTCCGTGTTGGGCGAAGGACGTGGTAGGGCGTCGCACTCGGTTGGCGCTGGGTTTTCGAACGTGTCGAGTCCTTTTCGGCATACCGCTCGTATGACGCACGCGCGCAGGCGTTGTGCCGCCTGCCAGCCTTGTCCGTAAGGACGTGGCAGGGCGTCGTACTCGGTCGTGCTGGAATGGGCGAAAGCGATGTATCCGTTGTCGACCTCAGATCAGGCGAGACAACCCGCTGAATTTAAGCATATCACTAAGCGGAGGAAAAGAAACCAACAGGGATTCCCCGAGTAGCTGCGAGCGAAACGGGACCGAGCCCAGCACCGAATCCCCCGTCCTTGCAGGCGGTCGGGAAATGTGGTGTATGGGAGGCGACGTTCTCGGGTGTTTGCGACGGTGCAAGTCCCCCTGACAGGGGCTTGTCCCAGAGTGGGTGCCAGGCCCGTCTCCGCCGTTGCGCGCCCGGGATGAAGCCTCCCGTGAGTCGGGTTGCTTGAGAGTGCAGCCCT
>NW_027315473.1:7500-20000 GCF_023375885.2 Dermacentor andersoni
CCCCGGCTGACGTGGTAGCGGACTTGGCGTAATGTTGCCCGTTGTTTCACAGGAAACGGGCACCGCGAATTTCATGCTTTCTTTCCAGCTTGGAACGTTTGGCTTTGTGTGCGGGTGCTGCATTTAAGGAGCTGTGTATAACTTTATAGAGCGTCTCAAGAAAAACAATTTGTTTGAAGCTTCACACGTGAGAGGAGCGGCTTCTGAGTACGAGGCGGTTTTCCTTTTTTTTTTTTTCTGCCGATAATTGTACTCATCTGCCACGTCTCTCACCACGATATGATATTTTTTTGGGGGGTTTCTCCTTTGATCCTCAAGTGAACGGACTGTCCAGTACTGATGCCATTTACAAAAATCCAAAACAGCAGAGGCCCGCACCTGCTCAATCAACGCCAACTCAATTTAAGGAAGGGCTGTTCAAAAGCTGATCGAAACCATCCAGTTTGGGAAAACCTATTTTATGCAGTAGTTTTTATTATTATTTTTTTTTTATTGTGAGAGACGTGAAATCCACACCACGAAATGAACGTCCCTTTGTTACCCTTTTGTTACCGCGGCTTCGAAACCGTGCGTAATACCAATTTAATTGTGTCCTGGTTGGCCGTTTGTCAGCACTTTGTGTTCTTCTAGAAAATCAACTACTAGTTTATAAATTACGTGCGCGAAATTTTCCTCCGTGTGCACCACCAAAATACTTAAAGAAGAGAGAATGCGTCCGGGGCCTTGGGATTTCGAAAATGCCGTGCTCTGAAATTTTCACATCCGCCATTGGAAAGATAATTATTATCCGTCGTAAAAAAGAAAAAAAAAAAGAAAGAAATCACATTTGAAATTATCATTGAAAGTGGCCACGTTTTTCGGGGCATGTCTTGATGAAATAATTTCAGTTCAGTTCAGCATGATTGGATTTCATCTTTTCCAGTATTCTCAGTACTCTCGTTGTAGTACCAATTGCCGGCAGATTTTTTTTTTAGTTGTTTAGAGTTATACATTCCTGAACGATGTTTTTCTTTTCCTCAAAGCTAGCCATAGAACCAGCGCTTTCTATAAAATCATGACAATAAGAATCCAGCATATCGGTTCATCTTCGGCGCGATTAAAGTTCGGGAACTGGCGATTTTTTATTGCCGTGATCAAGAAGGTTAACACCAGATAAGGCGTGATATTTCAGCATACCAGTCACGATATCTAATCGAATCTAAGATTGAAATGGCGTTCTGAATTCTTTCGGTTCCAGATAGAAAGAAACAGAAAAAAAAAAAAAAAGAAAGGATGTGATTGATTGCCATTCAAATCTGAAGACCGCGTGGAGAAAGTGTTCCGGTTTACATTCGGCAAATCAAAATGAACGGCTAAAATTAATCCATCGTCTGGTTTCATGCGCGAGATCACGTAAAAGGCAGCCATTCTTCTTAGCATGGTTTCTCTCTTTTGCTCTCTCATTCGCGCACGGAAATTTCTTCGTACGGGAATTTTATGAAGCGAAGGCGGCTGCAGACCATTTTCTTTGTTTAGTTCATGTTCGTAGGCGCAAATTACAAACCTAACACTTGGAGCAACATTTCCACTACTCTAGAGGGGCATAAACTGTAGACAGTGCACGCTTTCTCATTTATCCAATCGCTCGCAAACACATTGCATTGCTAGTCTACAGTGGCAATACAAAGTGACGTTTCACCATGCACGTCGAAGTTCATTACCAGTACCGCGCCAGCATCGACCGGCCGGCGAAGCGACGAGCTCAGCAGCGCATGCGCAAGGCCCGACACCACCCCAACCGAGCTTCCCTGCTTATCGGAGAGAGCAAGTGCGCGTGAACACGGGCGCGTCTGAGTATCTGGATTTAAAAAAAAAAAGAAAAAGAAAGCGTTTCCGAGATATTGACAAAGACAAGTGGTCGCGGTCGCTCTGAATCTTATCGTATTATAGAAAACGTGGGATGGCGGCGCTTCCTCGAGGGTCAGAAAGTACAATCGTCGAACTAGGTGGCAAGTGGAGTACATCCTTTTTCTTGGAACGGTTTGCAATTGACTGCTTGAATGTGCCGACCACGCGTCGCGGGTCGCGTATAGAGCCAACCGTTGGCAAGCACGCGTCTAGCGTAGCAGCAGAACCGATCGCGGTTGCGATAACCCATCGTTGGCAGCGAAAAAGAAAAACACCCACACGCAGTTTGTAGCAATAACCGTACAAATCAATGTGGTTTTAAATATAGCTTCACTGGTCACCCAAGAAGGGCACCGAAACTTTCTCATGACGCACACCGCTGTAGTCCACAAAGAACAAAGCGCACAAAATAGATATGATACAGCCGCACCGCATTATTTCGTGTTTTCACCATTTCATTACTTTCGTGTGCATGCGCGCTAGGGCCACGCAGGCCAGGAGTAAAAGGCACGAAAAAAAAAAAAAAAATGGTACGCAATCCTAAGCTTTGACTTGACTGCTGTGGCACTCGCATTTGTGTTCTTTACCTTAGGCGAACGCAATGCGCAAACTGAACTGGAATTTCCAATAATGGAAATTCCTGTTTGGCTCATATTTGCGTTTTTCGCCCGAGCAAGCGCTTCACTGCACTACGCTTTGCCCCTTCAACGTGGCTACACTGCCCGGCAGGCGTGTTCTGCGTAGGGCCGAACCTGCAGGCAAAAAGCATGGGCGCCGCCATCTTGTTGAGAGCGGCGCCAGGGACACAATCGCGCCTAGCTCATTGAGTTTTCCCCCAAAACTGAAAAAAATTTGACTTCATTAAACGAGAAAGATGCCACGAGTGTCCCAACAAAAAGCTTTGAGGATTACCGAAGGGTAACTGAGGGCGACGCAACGGGCTCTGGAAAGAAGGATGATGGGTGTGGCGTCACGGGGGGATCGGAATAGAGCAGATTGGGGTGTGCGAGAACAAACGCTCGTTAATGACACCAAAGTTTAAACCAGGAAAAACAAATGGGCATGCGCAGGGCATGCAATCTGGGGGGAAGATAACCGGTGGCCATTAAGGGTTACAGACTGAATTCCGAGAGGAGGGAAGCGTAGCAGGGGGTGGCAGAAAGGTAGGAGGGCAGATTAGATTAGGGACTACATGGCGACAATCGGCACCTGACCGGGGTACTTGGAGGATCATGGGAGATGCCTTTGCCCTGCAGTGGGCGTAGCCAGGATGATGATGATGATGATGTTCATGATGAAAAGGTAGCAACAGGTCTTCGTAACATACAGGTTAGAAAGATGAGGCACCTTTTAACCCTTGAATATATTTCGCCACATTCGGGCATACGACAAGTTTGTTTTCGAGGCGCTCGGTCCCACTGCTGCGAAAATGTGTACACAAAGGCTGCACAGTAGTTGCCAGAAATCGGGCACTCTATTTTTCTTTCATAGGGAATCTTTCTTCCACTTGGGCAGCGGATTTCGGCGGCAGGGCGAGCTTGCGTGGGCGCGGTGGTTTACGGATCCAAGCGATAGTGAACTCCAAAATCCAGTGTTGGCTTTGAGTGGGATTCATATTGATTGCGAACCCCACGGCTAATCCTACCCCCCATCCCCCCAAGTGGCTCTTTACAGGAGACAATCATTCAGAGACATCGGACAAATAGGAATTCTGGTTCTTTCTTTTGCTTTCATTAATTTTTCTCGAAGCCCATAACTAGAAATTTGCTGGAGCGGCTGTCCCATTTGCGACGCAACAAGTGCGACGCTACACACAGATGGAGTGGCAGTTTAATTACTCTCGTGGTCCGCGAACCGGCATCGTTGCGTGTAGTATAGGAATGGTGCGTGTCAAGTCAGTGCTCGCGTTGAGCTTGTGCTCTTCATTTTGATTGAATGAAGTCTCACCTAAGTGAGCGGGGCCGATCCCGGAGGTAGTGCAATACCGGGCCGACCTGCGGCGGAGGTGAAGCAGGCTTCAAGCACTCCGCCAACTTCCAAAAATAGGTTTAATATCGTGGGTCCATATAGAACCCGTATCAGATATTAAGCTGATAAGAACAGAGTTTTTTATTTATGCTAGTTACAAATACATCAAAAATATGTTACAAAACCAAGGAAAAAACGGATAAAAGGTGTATAATCTAAAAACGCAAACAAATGACTAAAAAAACTAGTTAGTGGTGTTAGTGATAAAAGGCTAAAACTGTAAAGGTGTAAAATACATGGCAAAACGCTTCTCTAAAACATAAAAGATCATTAAGAGGTGCCTACATGGGCTTTAAAAATCTTCGTAGATGGGCTTCGTAAATCTTCGTACATGGGCTTTAAAAATCTACACTTTGATCTTAGCCAAAAGGCCGAGAAGCGATGTCCTTCACTTCACTTCATTGTACTACTGCCTTGTGGGCGCCCTGCCGACATGGGTAACCTCAGCAACAGCGTGGGCAATATTATAAAATTCAGCCTGTGTACAGACTCAACGCTCCCTATCTCACGGATGAATTCGCAACGCCTCAGTCTTTCGCTGTTAACGAAACGCTGTCGCGTAGAAACGAGACCCGAGTGCAAGCTTGCTTGTAACGCGAAACCAACCAAGGCAACCTCGTAGAAAACGGAACAGGCGAGCGGAAAAAAAACGCGCCAGGGGAATGCTTACTTCCGTCTGAATGCGACCGCTCAAGGTGACCTTCCTTGAGGGCTTCGTTTCAAGCCCGTGTGCAATTGTAATATACTACGCGCATTTCCTTCATTTCTTTTTATTTACCGCAAGGCCCACTGAAAATTTTGATACGGCACAGGCCGGGACGGATCGCAACGTGTCGAATCGACCGGTAGAATTAGGTAGCATGCCCCATGTACGAAGACGAGCAACATAGAAGTGAATGACAAAATAAATATAGAAAACGCTGCACACTCCTTCCAACCGGAAACATAGAGGGGAGAAAGATCGCCATCTGAAACACAGGCATTGTAAAAAAAAGAAAAAAAAAAGTGCTACCTCATCATCTTTACCATTACCGTGTGTGTGTATGTATATATGCATGTGTGTGTGTGTGTGTTTGTGTATTTATATATATATATATATATATATATATATATATATACGCACACATGCTAGCATAGCTTAAACGCAGCTGGAAAGCTCAGCCTTGCACAAGAACCACCCCCTGTCGCAAACCCCTTTGAAACATTCAAATGCCAAACACGAGTAGAGCGAGGTCGTTCGAACCTGGCGCCAAAACGCATTGGCGCCATCTGTGTACGGAACTAGGAAAACCTGCGGACTTTGCAATACAGAAAGAAAGGTAGATGGCGCGAGCTAACGCTCCATTGCATACTAAGAACGAGAGTTAGTGAATAATGGCAGAAACGTCTTGGGAAGAGAAAAAAAAAAAAAACACGCAAAAGTTGTTGGCTTGTGCAAGCACTCTATGTTACAGCGATTAAAGAGCATAGCATCTTCTACAACAGCAGCTACAAAAAGAAGAAGAACGTGAGAGAGGGAGAGAGACAGGCGTGTTTCTTTGGAATGCAGAGCATGCAGCACATACTATAAAGTGCCAAAGAGACGGGGAAAGCAGATGGCGCGAAGGTGTATGTCCTCAAAGCTTGAAAGCAATTTCTAAATTACATGTACCGAAGTCCACCTACTCTCATCAGGTTGCTCCCGCCTCCAGTTGCGTTTAAAGTGAAATTACAGTCGCCTCAAAGGCAGACAGAGAGAGAGTGAAAATAGGTACACTTGCTTCGCGCAGCTGCAGCCGTTCAAATTTTACAGCAAGAGCACTCCCGAAGCAACAAAGTCCGCTGCCGCCTGGGCGCAATGCGCTCGCTTCAGTAAATTGCCGTGCTGGCCTCGGCAACCAAGAGGTGTAGTGCGGCAGACTGCTGCATTGTAGCACACCGCAAACCGTGCAGACGTAAGCGATCGCCTCGACATCGCTGCGAGCGCTCGAAGAGACAAAGTCCGAAACCACGTGTGCCGGGGCGGTGCGAGCGCGACGCCTTTGACGCAACTTTTGCGTACAAGCCGCCGCACCGCCACGACGGAATCGCTGGCATCCCGCACGCAGCTGCATTGTGTCACGCCGGCAATCGTTGAAACACCACGCAGTCGTCGGCGTCGGCCCCGACATGGTTGCGAGCGCTGGAAGAGACAAAGTCCGAAACCGCGTGTGCCGGGGCGGCGCGAGCGCGACGCCTTTGACGCAACTTTTGCGTACAAGCCGCCGCACGGACACGACGGAGCCGGTGTCACCCTGCAGAGGGCTGCACTATAGCACGCCGGGAACCGGCAAAGAACCGCGCAGACGTCGTCGTTGGCCGCGGCGTTGCCGCGAGCACGCGAAGAGACAAAGTCCGAAAGGACGTCAGCCGGGGCGTCGAGCACGCCGCCCGCACTGTTCGCACGCGTGCTCGGAAATGGCGAAGGGGCCGCGCTAGCGTGCCTTGAATCGGTGAGCGGCGGTACCGCGGCGATCGCCAGAGCTCGAATCCGCCCTGCAAAAGCCAAATATTGGCGCTCGGCTCGGCGCAGTACGCCGCCGCGTCGCACGAGTACGGCCCCATGGAGGTCTGGGCACTTATCGCTGCTACTGTAAGGGGCCGTACGGCCCCGGCCGACATTGTACCGTAGTGCGATTTTCGGCTTGCGCGTGCTCGTGGCGTAGTCCGCGCACCGTTCCGACGTCGACAATCGTGCCCACGACTACGCGAGCGCTGGAAGAGACAAAGTCCGAAACCGCGTGTGCCGGGGCGGCGCGAGCGCGACGCCTTTGACGCAACTTTTGCGTACAAGCCGCCGCACGGACACGACGGAGCCGGTGTCGCCCTGCAGAGGGCTGCACTATAGCACGCCGGGAACCGGCAAAGAACCGCGCAGACGTCGTCGTTGGCCGCGGCGTTGCCGCGAGCACGCGAAGAGACAAAGTCCGAAACGACGTCAGCCGGGGCGTCGAGCACGCCGCCCGCACTGTTCGCACGCGTGCTCGGAAATGGCGAAGGGGCCGCGCTAGCGTGCCTTGAATCGGTGAGCGGCGGTACCGCGGCGATAGCCAGAGCTCGAATCCGCCCTGCAAAAGCCAAATATTGGCGCTCGGCTCGGCGCAGTACGCCGCCGCGTCGCACGAGTACGGCCCCATGGAGGTCTGGGCACTTATCGCTGCTACTGTAAGGGGCCGTACGGCCCCGGCCGACATTGTACCGTAGTGCGATTTTCGTCTTGCGCGTGCTCGTGGCGGTGTCCGCGCACCGTTCCGACGTCGACAATCGTGCCCACGACTACGCGAGCGCTGGAAGAGACAAAGTCCGAAACCGCGTGTGCCGGGGCGGCGCGAGCGCGACGCCTTTGACGCAACTTTTGCGTACAAGCCGCCGCACGGACACGACGGAATCGCTGGCATCCCGCACGCAGCTGCATTGTGTCACGCCGGCAATCGTTGAAACACCACGCAGTCGTCGGCGTCGGCCCCGACATGGTTGCGAGCGCTGGAAGAGACAAAGTCCGAAACCGCGTGTGCCGGGGCGGCGCGAGCGCGACGCCTTTGACGCAACTTTTGCGTACAAGCCGCCGCACGGACACGACGGAGCCGGTGTCGCCCTGCAGAGGGCTGCACTATAGCACGCCGGGAACCGGCAAAGAACCGCGCAGACGTCGTCGTTGGCCGCGGCGTTGCCGCGAGCACGCGAAGAGACAAAGTCCGAAACGACGTCAGCCGGGGCGTCGAGCACGCCGCCCGCACTGTTCGCACGCGTGCTCGGAAATGGCGAAGGGGCCGCGCTAGCGTGCCTTGAATCGGTGAGCGGCGGTACCGCGGCGATCGCCAGAGCTCGAATCCGCCCTGCAAAAGCCAAATATTGGCGCTCGGCTCGGCGCAGTACGCCGCCGCGTCGCACGAGTACGGCCCCATGGAGGTCTGGGCACTTATCGCTGCTACTGTAAGGGGCCGTACGGCCCCGGCCGACATTGTACCGTAGTGCGATTTTCGTCTTGCGCGTGCTCGTGGCGGTGTCCGCGCACCGTTGCGACGTCGACAATCGTGCCCACGACTACGCGAGCGCTGGAAGAGACAAAGTCCGAAACCGCGTGTGCCGGGGCGGCGCGAGCGCGACGCCTTTGACGCAACTTTTGCGTACAAGCCGCCGCACGGCCACGACGGAGCCGGTGTCACCCTGCAGAGGGCTGCACTGTAGCACGCCGGGAACCGGCAAAGAACCGCGCAGACGTCGTCGTTGGCCGCGGCGTTGCCGCGAGCACGCGAAGAGACAAAGTCCGAAACGACGTCAGCCGGGGCGTCGAGCACGCCGCCCGCACTGTTCGCACGCGTGCTCGGAAATGGCGAAGGGGCCGCGCTAGCGTGCCTTGAATCGGTGAGCGGCGGTACCGCGGCGATCGCCAGAGCTCGAATCCGCCCTGCAAAAGCCAAATATTGGCGCTCGGCTCGGCGCAGTACGCCGCCGCGTCGCACGAGTACGGCCCCATGGAGGTCTGGGCACTTATCGCTGCTACTGTAAGGGGCCGTACGGCCCCGGCCGACATTGTACCGTAGTGCGATTTTCGTCTTGCGCGTGCTCGTGGCGGTGTCCGCGCACCGTTGCGACGTCGACAATCGTGCCCACGACTACGCGAGCGCTGGAAGAGACAAAGTCCGAAACCGCGTGTGCCGGGGCGGCGCGAGCGCGACGCCTTTGACGCAACTTTTGCGTACAAGCCGCCGCACGGCCACGACGGAGCCGGTGTCACCCTGCAGAGGGCTGCACTGTAGCACGCCGGGAACCGGCAAAGAACCGCGCAGACGTCGTCGTTGGCCGCGGCGTTGCCGCGAGCACGCGAAGAGACAAAGTCCGAAACGACGTCAGCCGGGGCGTCGAGCACGCCGCCCGCACTGTTCGCACTCGTGCTCGGAAATGGCGAAGGGGCCGTGCTAGCGTGCCTCGAATCGATCGGCCGGGGGCCCCGTAGGGCGACAGACAGGCAATTGTGCAGGAAACCGTACTGGCCATTGGCGAGAAATTGCCGTTCGCGCATTCGGTGGACGCGCTGCGCTTTCACGACTTCGGCATTGTGCTGCCGACGTAAGCTTTCAATCTTGCTCGCGGCGTTACGAGGCGGCACGATTTTCGCCAAACGCTCGTCGAAAGTGGCACGAGTACGGCCCCATGGAGGTCTGGGTACTTATCGCTGCTATTATATGGGGGTCCCAGAGAGCAGTCGCCCCCAAAGCGACCTGGGTGTTTGATATGCGGCGGGCTTCGTGCCCGTCAAGCGTGTCCCCGGTATCGCTCCCGTGGATCCCACAGCTGACGTCTGCAGCCTCATCCGCTTGATGCGTTAGGGGCTGGTTGTCGGACGACGCTTTTTCCACGATATCGAAGTGTGTTCCGCATCGTCCTCGGACGAATCAAATACGAAAGCGCCGAAGGCGCGGGCGTGACCCGTCGCCTAGCGGCTTTGCCGTCTCGGCTACGTTGCAAGTGTCGGTCGGTCCACCAGTGCTGCGGGCTCGAGAGAAACCGCAAGCCGCGATCGAGTCGACACAACCGGTCTATCGAGAATGTTGCGTGCTTCTTGCCGCGTGGCGATACCCGGCCCTGCGGGGAGGGCGCCGTTGCGAGCTCGAACGCCGTCGTCTCGGACTGTGCAAAGTGCTACCCTTTGCGAGAACGAAGCGTGTTGGGGCGCCTGAAGGTGGCCTCGGCATCGCAAAAACGGCGTCCGGCCTGCTTGAAAGGCTGGACGCGCAGTTGAACGATTACCTGGTTGATCCTGCCAGTAATCATATGCTTGTCTCAAAGATTAAGCCATGCATGTCTAAGTACATGCCGAAATAAGGCGAAACCGCGAATGGCTCATTAAATCAGTTATGGTTCCTTAGATCGTTTCTTCCTACTTGGATAACTGTGGCAATTCTAGAGCTAATACATGCAGTGAGCCTGAAGCCCTTTGGGCGACGGGTGCTTTTATTAGACCAAGATCGATCGGGTTTCGGCCCGTATTGTGTGGTGACTCTGGATAACTTTGTGCTGATCGCATGGCCACGAGCCGGCGACGTTTCTTTCAAGTGTCTGCCTTATCAACTTTCGATGGTAGGTTACTTGCTTACCATGGTTGTTACGGGTAACGGAGAATCAGGGTTCGATTCCGGAGAGGGAGCCTGAGAAACGGCTACCACATCCAAGGAAGGCAGCAGGCGCGCAAATTACCCACTCCCGGCACGGGGAGGTAGTGACGAAAAATAACAATACGGGACTCTTTTGAGGCCCCGTAATTGAAATGAGTACACTCTAAATCCTTTAACGAGGATCAATTGGAGGGCAAGTCTGGTGCCAGCAGCCGCGGTAATTCCAGCTCCAATAGCGTATACTAAAGCTGCTGCGGTTAAAAAGCTCGTAGTTGGATCTCAGTTCCAGACGAGTAGTGCATCTACCCGATGCGACGGCTCGGACTGAACATCATGCCGGTCCTTTCTTGGTGCACTTCATTGTGTGCCTCGAGAAGGCCGGTGCTTTTACTTTGAAAAAATTAGAGTGCTCAACGCAGGCGAGTCGCCTGAATAAACTTGCATGGAATAATAGAACAAGACCTCGTTTCTGTTCTGTTGGTTTTTGGAATACGAGGTAATGATTAAGAGGGACAGACGGGGGCATTCGTATTGCGGCGCTAGAGGTGAAATTCTTGGACCGTCGCAAGACGAACTACTGCGAAAGCATTTGCCAAGAATGTTTTCTTTGATCAAGAACGAAAGTCAGAGGTTCGAAGGCGATCAGATACCGCCCTAGTTCTGACCATAAACGATGCCAACCAGCGATCCGCCTGAGTTACTCAAATGACTCGGCGGGCAGCTTCCGGGAAACCAAAGTGTTTGGGTTCCGGGGGAAGTATGGTTGCAAAGCTGAAACTTAAAGGAATTGACGGAAGGGCACCACCAGGAGTGGAGCCTGCGGCTTAATTTGACTCAACACGGGAAAACTTACCCGGCCCGGACACTGGGAGGATTGACAGATTGAGAGCTCTTTCTTGATTCGGTGGATGGTGGTGCATGGCCGTTCTTAGTTGGTGGAGCGATTTGTCTGGTTAATTCCGATAACGAACGAGACTCTAGCCTATTAAATAGGTGCGGGGTTCCCAGCACCTTACAACCTTCTTAGAGGGACAAGCGGCTCCTAGCCGCACGAAACAGAGCAATAACAGGTCTGTGATGCCCTTAGATGTCCGGGGCCGCACGCGCGCTACACTGAAGGAAGCAGCGTGTCTTTATCCCTGTCTGAAAAGACTGGGTAACCCGTGGAACTTCTTTCGTGATTGGGATAGGGGCTTGCAATTGTTCCCCTTGAACGAGGAATTCCCAGTAAGCGCGAGTCATAAGCTCGCGTTGATTACGTCCCTGCCCTTTGTACACACCGCCCGTCGCTACTACCGATTGAATGATTTAGTGAGGTCTTCGGACCGATGTCCGGCGCGGCCTTTCGGTTGCGCCGGTCTGTTGGAAAGATGACCAAACTTGATCATTTAGAGGAAGTAAAAGTCGTAACAAGGTTTCCGTAGGTGAACCTGCGGAAGGATCATTACCGGATTGTGAAGGGTGGCGAGCGCCATTGTTTCTACCCCGTGTGGGTGAAGCAGCTCGCTGCGCCCGACGCTTTCCGCCGCTGGCCCCGCTTGGACGCGGGGACGGCTATACCCGAACATGCCGGGGACTGCCTGAATTTTGAGGGGCGCCCCGTGCCAAATTTGTTGCGCCCAGTGGACGCCGGCTGCAACCTTGGACGGTTGGCTTGGCCGCGCCCGCGGGTAGAAACGGCGTAACGCACACTGGGTGGGCTTTCTGTCCGCTTTGGCGCTCTTGCGCGGAATGGGAGTAAGACGACCCGACCTGCTGCTTTGCCCAGTACGAGGGGAACGGCGAAGCGTGCGGTCGGTCAAGGAACTGACGGTCGAGAGCTAATGCCGCTGCCGCTTAGTACACACACGGAACCGTGGTGCGAGCGCTCTCCCGTCCTCCGCGGCAAACGCTGCCGAGTCTGAAAAGTCTGGCGGCTGCCGGTCGCTTCCTGCGGCGAGTATGGAGTAACGACCCGACTTTGTTGCCGCCCAAGTACTAAAGGAACGGTGTGGCGCTCGGTCGGTCATGGAACTGTCGGTATGAGGGTGCGGCTGCCAAGTACGGAAGGAACCGTGGCCTAAAGTGCTCTCCCGTCCTCCGCGGCAAATGCCACCGAGTCCGAAAGGGCCGGAGGCTGCCGGTCGGCTCCTGCTCGTGACGCGCGAGGTGTCGAGATCGCGGTTTAATGCGACGACGTCTGCAGGCTATTCGCCCGCCGCCGAGGGAAAGGCGGCGTTGCTGCGAAGTACCGAAGGAAACGCGGCTTTGCTACGTCGGAAGCGTTCTGCGGTTAGCGGACTTGTGCGCTTTGGGAAGGCGCCGCACGTCGAAAGAGGAAGTACGGACAGACGAGGGACTGTAGTCCCGGATTCGAACGCACTTGCGGCCAGGCCCTTGCTGGCTTCGTCTTCCGCCTCAAGTAGACTTGTTGTGGCGCCGGCGCAGGGAGCCGTCCCTGGCACTGGCCGA
>NW_027315474.1:0-24573 GCF_023375885.2 Dermacentor andersoni
CACACGCGAGACAGATCATGCATTCTTTTTGGTAGACGCGGATGAAGTTTTCTGCAAAACCACAAGATGTGCATGCAAATGGTGCTTTTTGCAGAACGCGCACGTGGATTTCTACCAAACGACGTGCTACGCTTGCCGATGCTGCTCTTTTTAGCACCCGCGCACGGATTTGTGCGAAAACGCGTTTTAAGCATGCACATGCATCTTTTGGTAGACGCGGATGAAGTTTTCTGCAAAACCACAAGATGTGCATGCAAATGGTGCTTTTGGCAGAACGCGCACGTGGATTTCTACCAAACGACGTGCTAAGCATGCCGATGCTGCTCTTTTTAGCACCCGCGCACGCATTTGTGCGAAAACGCGTTTTAAGCATGCACATGCATCTTTTGGTAGACGCGGATGAAGTTTTCTGCAAAACCACAAGACGTTCATGCAAATGGTGCTTTTTGCAGAACGCGCACGTGGATTTCTACCAAACGACGTGCTAAGCATGCCGATGCTGCTCTTTTTAGCACCCGCGCACGGATTTGTGCGAAAACGCGTTTTAAGCATGCACATGCATCTTTTGGTAGACGCGGATGAAGTTTTCTGCAAAACCACAAGATGTGCATGCAATGGTGCTTTTTGCAGAACGCGCACGTGGATTTCTACCAAACGACGTGCTAAGCATGCCGATGCTGCTCTTTTTAGCACCCGCGCACGGATTTGTGCGAAAACGCGTTTTAAGCATGCACATGCATCTTTTGGTAGACGCGGATGAAGTTTTCTGCAAAACCACAAGATGTGCATGCAAATGGTGCTTTTGGCAGAACGCGCACGTGGATTTCTACCAAACGACGTGCTAAGCATGCCGATGCTGCTCTTTTTAGCACCCGCGCACGCATTTGTGCGAAAACGCGTTTTAAGCATGCACATGCATCTTTGGTAGACGCGGATGAAGTTTTCTGCAAAACCACAAGATGTGCATGCAAATGGTGCTTTTTGCAGAACGCGCACGTGGATTTCTACCAAACGACGTGCTAAGCATGCCGATGCTGCTCTTTTTAGCACCCGCGCACGCATTTGTGCGAAAACGCGTTTTTAAGCATGCACATGCATCATTTGGTAGACGCGGATGAAGTTTTCTGCAAAACCACAAGATGTGCATGCAAATGGTGCTTTTTGCAGAACGCGCACGTGGATTTCTACCAAACGACGTGCTAAGCATGCCGATGCTGCTCTTTTTAGCACCCGCGCACGCATTTGTGCGAAAACGCGTTTTAAGCATGCACATGCATCTTTTGGTAGACGCGGATGAAGTTTTTCTGCAAAACCACAATATGTGCATGCAAATGGTGCTTTTTGCAGAACGCGCACGTGGATTTCTACCAAACGACGTGCTAAGCATGCCGATGCTGCTCTTTTTAGCACCCGCGCACGGATTTGTGCGAAAACGCGTTTTAAGCATGCACATGCATCTTTTGGTAGACGCGGATGAAGTTTTCTGCAAAACCCACAAGATGTGCATGCAAATGGTGCTTTTTGCAGAACGCGCACGTGGATTTCTACCAAACGACGTGCTAAGCATGCCGATGCTGCTCTTTTTAGCACCCGCGCACGCATTTGTGCGGAAAACGCGTTTTAAGCATGCACATGCATCTTTTGGTAGACGCGGATGAAGTTTTCTGCAAAACCACAAGATGTGCATGCAAATGGTGCTTTTTGCAGAACGCGCACGTGGATTTCTACCAAACGACGTGCTAAGCATGCCGATGCTGCTCTTTTTAGCACCCGCGCACGCATTTCGTGCGAAAACGCTTTTTAAGCATGCACATGCATCTTTTGGTAGACGCGGATGAAGTTTTCTGGAAAACCACAAGATGTGCATGCAAAATGGTGCTTTTTGCAGAACGCGCACGTGGATTTCTACCAAACGACGTGCTAAGCATGCCGATGCTGCTCTTTTTAGCACCCGCGCACGCATTTGTGCGAAAACGCGTTTTTAAGCATGCACATGCATCTTTTGGTAGACGCGGATGAAGTTTTCTGCAAAACCACAAGATGTGCATTCAAATGGTGCTTTTTGCAGAACGCGCACGTGGATTTCTACCCAAACGACGTGCTAAGCATGCCGATGCTGCTCTTTTTAGCACCCGCGCACGGATTTGTGCGGAAAACGCGTTTTAAGCATGCACATGCATCTTTTGGTAGACGCGGATGAAGTTTTCTGCAAAACCACAAGATGTGCATGCAAATGGTGCTTTTGGCAGAACGCGCACGTGGATTTCTACCAAACGACGTGCTAAGCATGCCGATGCTGCTCTTTTTAGCACCCGCGCATGTATTTGTGCGGAAACGCGTTTTAGGCATGCACATGCATCTTTTGGTAGACGCGGATGAAGTTATCTGCAAAACCACAAGATGTGCATACAAATGGTGCTTTTTGCAGAACGCGCACGTGGATTTCTACCAAACGACGTGCTAAGCATGCCGATGCTGCTCTTTTTAGCACCCGCGCACGCATTGTGCGAAAACGCTTTTTAAGCATGCACATGCATCTTTTGGTAGACGCGGATGAAGTTTTCTGCAAAACCACAAGATGTGCATGCAAATGGTGCTTTTCGCAGAACGCGCACGTGGATTTCTACCAAACGACGTGCTAAGCATGCCGATGCTGCTCTTTTTAGCACCCGCGCACGCATTTGTGCGAAAACGCGTTTTAAGCATGCACATGCATCTTTTGGTAGACGCGGATGAAGTTTTCTGCAAACCACAAGATGTGCATTCAAATGGTGCTTTTTGCAGAACGCGCACGTGGATTTCTACCAAACGACGTGCTAAGCATGCCGATGCTGCTCTTTTTAGCACCCGCGCACGGATTTGTGCGAAAACGCGTTTTAAGCATGCACATGCATCTTTTGGTAGACGCGGATGAAGTTTTCTGCAAAACCACAAGATGTGCATGCAAATGGTGCTTTTGGCAGAACGCGCACGTGGATTTCTACCAAACGACGTGCTAAGCATGCCGATGCTGCTCTTTTTAGCACCCGCGCATGTATTTGTGCGAAAACGCGTTTTTAGGCATGCACATGCATCTTTTGGTAGACGCGGATGAAGTTATCTGCAAAACCACAAGATGTGCATACAAATGGTGCTTTTTGCAGAACGCGCACGTGGATTTCTACCAAACGACGTGCTAAGCATGCCGATGCTGCTCTTTTTAGCACCCGCGCACGCATTGTGCGAAAACGCGTTTTAAGCATGCACATGCATCTTTTGGTAGACGCGGATGAAGTTTTCTGCAAAACCACAAGATGTGCATGCAAATGGTGCTTTTTGCAGAACGCGCACGTGGATTTCTACCAAACGACGTGCTAAGCATGCCGATGCTGCTCTTTTTAGCACCCGCGCACGCATTTGTGCGAAAACGCGTTTTAAGCATGCACATGCATCTTTTGGTAGACGCGGATGAAGTTTTCTGCAAAACCACAAGATGTGCATGCAAATGGTGCTTTTTGCAGAACGCGCACGTGGATTTCTACCAAACGACGTGCTAAGCATGCCGATGCTGCTCTTTTTAGCACCCGCGCACGGATTTGTGCGAAAACGCGTTTTTAAGCATGCACATGCATCTTTTGGTAGACGCGGATGAAGTTTTCTGCAAAACCACAAGATGTGCATGCAAATGGTGCTTTTGGCAGAACGCGCACGTGGATTTCTACCAAACGACGTGCTAAGCATGCCGATGCTGCTCTTTTTAGCACCCGCGCATGTATTTGTGCGAAAACGCGTTTTAGGCATGCACATGCATCTTTTGGTAGACGCGGATGAAGTTATCTGCAAAACCACAAGATGTGCATACAAATGGTGCTTTTTGCAGAACGCGCACGTGGATTTCTACCAAACGACGTGCTAAGCATGCCGATGCTGCTCTTTTTAGCACCCGCGCACGCATTTGTGCGAAAACGCGTTTTAAGCATGCACATGCATCTTTTGGTAGACGCGATGAAGTTTTCTGCAAAACCACAAGATGTGCATGCAAATGATGCTTTTTTGCAGAACGCGCACGTGGATTTCTACCAAACGACGTGCTAAGCATGCCGATGCTGCTCTTTTTACGCACCCGCGCACGCATTTGTGCGAAAACGCGTTTTAAGCATGCACATGCATCTTTGGTAGACGCGGATGAAGTTTTCTGCAAAACCACAAGATGTGCATGCAAATGGTGCTTTTTGCAGAACGCGCACGTGGATTTCTACCAAACGACGTGCTAAGCATGCCGATGCTGCTATTCTAATCACCCGCGCACGCATTTGTGCGAAAACGCGTTTTAAGCATGCACATGCCATCTTTTGGTAGACGCGGATGAAGTTTTCTGCAAAACCACAAGATGTGCATGCAAATGGTGCTTTTTGCAGAACGCGCACGTGGATTTCTACCAAACGACGTGCTAAGCATGCCGATGCTGCTCTTTTTAGCACCCGCGCACGGATTTGTGCCGAAAACGCGTTTTAAGCATGCGCATGCATCTTTTGGTAGACGCGGATGAAGTTTTCTGCAAAACCACAAGATGTGCATGCAAATGGTGCTTTTTGGCAGAACGCGCACGTGGATTTCTACCAAACGACGTGCTAAGCATGCCGATGCTGCTCTTTTTAGCACCCGCGCACGCATTTGTGCGAAAACGCGTTTTTAAGCATGCACATGCATCTTTTGGTAGACGCGGATGAAGTTTTCTGCAAAACCACAAGATGTGCATGCAAATGGTGCTTTTTGCAGAACGCGCACGTGGATTTCTACCAAACGACGTGCTAAGCATGCCGATGCTGCTCTTTTTAGCACCCGCGCACGCATTTGTGCGAAAACGCGTTTTAAGCATGCACATGCATCTTTTGGTAGACGCGGATGAAGTTTTCTGCAAAACCACAAGATGTGCATGCAAATGGTGCTTTTTGCAGAACGCGCACGTGGATTTCTACCAAACGACGTGCTAAGCATGCCGATGCTGCTCTTTTTAGCACCCGCGCACGGATTTGTGCGAAAACGCGTTTTAAGCATGCACATGCATCTTTTGGTAGACGCGGATGAAGTTTTCTGCAAAACCACAAGATGTGCATGCAAATGGTGTTTTTGGCAGAACGCGCACGTGGATTTCTACCAAACGACGTGCTAAGCATGCCGATGCTGCTCTTTTTAGCACCCGCGCACGCATTTGTGCGAAAACGCGTTTTAAGCATGCACATGCATCTTTTGGTAGACGCGGATGAAGTTTTCTGCAAAACCACAAGATGTGCATGCAAATGGTGCTTTTTGCAGAACGCGCACGTGGATTTCTACCAAACGACGCGCTAAGCATGCCGATGCTGCTCTTTTTAGCACCCGCGCACGCATTTGTGCGAAAACGCGTTTTAAGCATGCACATGCATCTTTTGGTAGACGCGGATTAAGTTTTCTGCAAAACCACAAGATGTGCATGCAAATGGTGCTTTTTGCAGAACGCGCACGTGGATTTCTACCAAACGACGTGCTAAGCATGCCGATGCTGCTCTTTTTAGCACCCGCGCACGCATTTGTGCGAAAACGCTTTTTAAGCATGCACATGCATCTTTTGGTAGACGCGGATGAAGTTTTCTGCAAAACCACAAGATGTGCATGCAAATGGTGCTTTTTGCAGAACGCGCACGTGGATTTCTACCAAACGACGTGCTAAGCATGCCGATGCTGCTCTTTTTAGCACCCGCGCACGGATTTGTGCGAAAACGCGTTTTAAGCCTGCACATGCATCTTTTGGTAGACGCGGATGAAGTTTTCTGCAAAACCACAAGATGTGCATGCAAATGGTGCTTTTTGCAGAACGCGCACGTGGATTTCTACCAAACGACGCGCTAAGCATGCCGATGCTGCTCTTTTTAGCACCCGCGCACGCATTTGTGCGAAAACGCGTTTTAAGCATGCACATGCATCTTTTGGTAGACGCGGATGAAGTTTTCTGCAAAACCACAAGATGTGCATGCAAATGGTGCTTTTTGCAGAACGCGCACGTGGATTTCTACCAAACGACGTGCTAAGCATGCCGATGCTGCTCTTTTTAGCACCCGCGCACGCATTTGTGCGAAAACGCTTTTTAAGCATGCACATGCATCTTTTGGTAGACGCGGATGAAGTTTTCTGGAAAACCACAAGATGTGCATGCAAATGGTGCTTTTTGCAGAACGCGCACGTGGATTTCTACCAAACGACGTGCTAAGCATGCCCATGCTGCTCTTTTTAGCACCCGCGCACGGATTTGTGCGAAAACGCGTTTTAAGCCTGCACATGCATCTTTTGGTAGACGCGGATGAAGTTTTCTGCAAAACCACAAGATGTGCATGCAAATGGTGCTTTTGGCAGAACGCGCACGTGGATTTCTACCAAACGACGTGCTAAGCATGCCGATGCTGCTCTTTTTAGCACCCGCGCACGCATTTGTGCGAAAACGCGTTTTAAGCATGCACATGCATCTTTTGGTAGACGCGGATGAAGTTTTCTGCAAAACCACAAGATGTGCATTCAAATGGTGCTTTTTGCAGAACGCGCACGTGGATTTCTACCAAACGACGTGCTAAGCATGCCGATGCTGCTCTTTTTAGCACCCGCGCACGGATTTGTGCGAAAACGCGTTTTAAGCATGCACATGCATCTTTTGGTAGACGCGGATGAAGTTTTCTGCAAAACCACAAGATGTGCATGCAAATGGTGCTTTTTGCAGAACGCGCACGTGGATTTCTACCAAACGACGTGCTAAGCATGCCGATGCTGCTCTTTTTAGCACCCGCGCACGCATTTGTGCGAAAACGCGTTTTAAGCATGCACATGCATCTTTTGGTAGACGCGGATGAAGTTTTCTGCAAAACCACAAGATGTGCATGCAAATGGTGCTTTTTGCAGAACGCGCACGTGGATTTCTACCAAACGACGTGCTAAGCATGCCGATGCTGCTCTTTTTAGCACCCGCGCACGGATTTGTGCGAAAACGCGTTTTAAGCATGCACATGCATCTTTTGGTAGACGCGGATGAAGTTTTCTGCAAAACCACAAGATGTGCATGCAAATGGTGCTTTTGGCAGAACGCGCACGTGGATTTCTACCAAACGACGTGCTAAGCATGCCGATGCTGCTCTTTTTAGCACCCGCGCATGTATTTGTGCGAAAACGCGTTTTAGGCATGCACATGCATCTTTTGGTAGACGCGGATGAAGTTATCTGCAAAACCACAAGATGTGCATGCAAATGGTGCTTTTTGCAGAACGCGCACGTGGATTTCTACCAAACGACGTGCTAAGCATGCCGATGCTGCTCTTTTTAGCACCCGCGCACGCATTTGTGCGAAAACGCGTTTTAAGCATGCACATGCATCTTTTGGTAGACGCGGATGAAGTTTTCTGCAAAACCACAAGATGTGCATGCAAATGGTGCTTTTTGCAGAACGCGCACGTCGATTTCTACCAAACGACGTGCTAAGCATGCCGATGCTGCTCTTTTTAGCACCCGCGCACGGATTTGTGCGAAAACGCGTTTTAAGCATGCACATGCATCTTTTGGTAGACGCGGATGAAGTTTTCTGCAAAACCACAAGATGTGCATGCAAATGGTGCTTTTGGCAGAACGCGCACGTGGATTTCTACCAAACGACGTGCTAAGCATGCCGATGCTGCTCTTTTTAGCACCCGCGCATGTATTTGTGCGAAAACGCGTTTTAGGCATGCACATGCATCTTTTGGTAGACGCGGATGAAGTTATCTGCAAAACCACAAGATGTGCATACAAATGGTGCTTTTTGCAGAACGCGCACGTGGATTTCTACCAAACGACGTGCTAAGCATGCCGATGCTGCTCTTTTTAGCACCCGCGCACGCATTTGTGCGAAAACGCGTTTTAAGCATGCACATGCATCTTTTGGTAGACGCGGATGAAGTTTTCTGCAAAACCACAAGATGTGCATGCAAATGATGCTTTTTGCAGAACGCGCACGTGGATTTCTACCAAACGACGTGCTAAGCATGCCGATGCTGCTCTTTTTAGCACCCGCGCACGCATTTGTGCGAAAACGCGTTTTAAGCATGCACATGCATCTTTTGGTAGACGCGGATGAAGTTTTCTGCAAAACCACAAGATGTGCATGCAAATGGTGCTTTTTGCAGAACGCGCACGTGGATTTCTACCAAACGACGTGCTAAGCATGCCGATGCTGCTATTCTAATCACCCGCGCACGCATTTGTGCGAAAACGCGTTTTAAGCATGCACATGCATCTTTTGGTAGACGCGGATGAAGTTTTCTGCAAAACCACAAGATGTGCATGCAAATGGTGCTTTTTGCAGAACGCGCACGTGGATTTCTACCAAACGACGTGCTAAGCATGCCGATGCTGCTCTTTTTAGCACCCGCGCACGGATTTGTGCGAAAACGCGTTTTAAGCATGCACATGCATCTTTTGGTAGACGCGGATGAAGTTTTCTGCAAAACCACAAGATGTGCATGCAAATGGTGCTTTTGGCA
Source organism: Dermacentor andersoni (assembly GCF_023375885.2). Classification (NCBI taxonomy): domain Eukaryota; kingdom Metazoa; phylum Arthropoda; class Arachnida; order Ixodida; family Ixodidae; genus Dermacentor; species Dermacentor andersoni. The sequence continues at coordinate 8,517 of NW_027315474.1, forward strand.
GAACGCGCACGTGGATTTCTACCAAACGACGTGCTAAGCATGCCGATGCTGCTCTTTTTAGCACCCGCGCACGCATTTGTGCGAAAACGCGTTTTAAGCATGCACATGCATCTTTTGGTAGACGCGGATGAAGTTTTCTGCAAAACCACAAGATGTGCATGCAAATGGTGCTTTTTGCAGAACGCGCACGTGGATTTCTACCAAACGACGTGCTAAGCATGCCGATGCTGCTCTTTTTAGCACCCGCGCACGCATTTGTGCGAAAACGCGTTTTAAGCATGCACATGCATCTTTTGGTAGACGCGGATGAAGTTTTCTGCAAAACCACAAGATGTGCATGCAAATGGTGCTTTTTGCAGAACGCGCACGTGGATTTCTACCAAACGACGTGCTAAGCATGCCGATGCTGCTCTTTTTAGCACCCGCGCACGGATTTGTGCGAAAACGCGTTTTAAGCATGCACATGCATCTTTTGGTAGACGCGGATGAAGTTTTCTGCAAAACCACAAGATGTGCATGCAAATGGTGTTTTTGGCAGAACGCGCACGTGGATTTCTACCAAACGACGTGCTAAGCATGCCGATGCTGCTCTTTTTAGCACCCGCGCACGCATTTGTGCGAAAACGCGTTTTAAGCATGCACATGCATCTTTTGGTAGACGCGGATGAAGTTTTCTGCAAAACCACAAGATGTGCATGCAAATGGTGCTTTTTGCAGAACGCGCACGTGGATTTCTACCAAACGACGTGCTAAGCATGCCGATGCTGCTCTTTTTAGCACCCGCGCACGCATTTGTGCGAAAACGCGTTTTAAGCATGCACATGCATCTTTTGGTAGACGCGGATGAAGTTTTCTGCAAAACCACAAGATGTGCATGCAAATGGTGCTTTTTGCAGAACGCGCACGTGGATTTCTACCAAACGACGTGCTAAGCATGCCGATGCTGCTCTTTTTAGCACCCGCGCACGCATTTGTGCGAAAACGCTTTTTAAGCATGCACATGAATCTTTTGGTAGACGCGGATGAAGTTTTCTGCAAAACCACAAGATGTGCATGCAAATGGTGCTTTTTGCAGAACGCGCACGTGGATTTCTACCAAACGACGTGCTAAGCATGCCGATGCTGCTCTTTTTAGCACCCGCGCACGGATTTGTGCGAAAACGCGTTTTAAGCCTGCACATGCATCTTTTGGTAGACGCGGATGAAGTTTTCTGCAAAACCACAAGATGTGCATGCAAATGGTGCTTTTTGCAGAACGCGCACGTGGATTTCTACCAAACGACGCGCTAAGCATGCCGATGCTGCTCGCTTTAGCACCCGCGCACGCATTTGTGCGAAAACGCGTTTTAAGCATGCACATGCATCTTTTGGTAGACGCGGATGAAGTTTTCTGCAAAACCACAAGATGTGCATGCAAATGGTGCTTTTTGCAGAACGCGCACGTGGATTTCTACCAAACGACGTGCTAAGCATGCCGATGCTGCTCTTTTTAGCACCCGCGCACGCATTTGTGCGAAAACGCTTTTTAAGCATGCACATGCATCTTTTGGTAGACGCGGATGAAGTTTTCTGGAAAACCACAAGATGTGCATGCAAATGGTGCTTTTTGCAGAACGCGCACGTGGATTTCTACCAAACGACGTGCTAAGCATGCCCATGCTGCTCTTTTTAGCACCCGCGCACGGATTTGTGCGAAAACGCGTTTTAAGCCTGCACATGCATCTTTTGGTAGACGCGGATGAAGTTTTCTGCAAAACCACAAGATGTGCATGCAAATGGTGCTTTTGGCAGAACGCGCACGTGGATTTCTACCAAACGACGTGCTAAGCATGCCGATGCTGCTCTTTTTAGCACCCGCGCACGCATTTGTGCGAAAACGCGTTTTAAGCATGCACATGCATCTTTTGGTAGACGCGGATGAAGTTTTCTGCAAAACCACAAGATGTGCATTCAAATGGTGCTTTTTGCAGAACGCGCACGTGGATTTCTACCAAACGACGTGCTAAGCATGCCGATGCTGCTCTTTTTAGCACCCGCGCAAGGATTTGTGCGAAAACGCGTTTTAAGCATGCACATGCATCTTTTGGTAGACGCGGATGAAGTTTTCTGCAAAACCACAAGATGTGCATGCAAATGGTGCTTTTGGCAGAACGCGCACGTGGATTTCTACCAAACGACGTGGTAAGCATGCCGATGCTGCTCTTTTTAGCACCCGCGCATGTATTTGTGCGAAAACGCGTTTTAGGCATGCACATGCATCTTTTGGTAGACGCGGATGAAGTTATCTGCAAAACCACAAGATGTGCATACAAATGGTGCTTTTTGCAGAACGCGCACGTGGATTTCTACCAAACGACGTGCTAAGCATGCCGATGCTGCTCTTTTTAGCACCCGCGCACGCATTTGTGCGAAAACGCGTTTTAAGCATGCACATGCACCTTTTGGTAGACGCGGATGAAGTTTTCTGCAAAACCACAAGATGTGCATGCAAATGGTGCTTTTTGCAGAACGCGCACGTGGATTTCTACCAAACGACGTGCTAAGCATGCCGATGCTGCTCTTTTTAGCACCCGCGCACGGATTTGTGCGAAAACGCGTTTTAAGCATGCACATGCATCTTTTGGTAGACGCGGATGAAGTTTTCTGCAAAACCACAAGATGTGCATGCAAATGGTGCTTTTGGCAGAACGCGCACGTGGATTTCTACCAAACGACGTGCTAAGCATGCCGATGCTGCTCTTTTTAGCACCCGCGCACGCATTTGTGCGAAAACGCGTTTTAAGCATGCACATGCATCTTTTGGTAGACGCGGATGAAGTTTTCTGCAAAACCACAAGATGTGCATGCAAATGGTGCTTTTTGCAGAACGCGCACGTGGATTTCTACCAAACGACGTGCTAAGCATGCCGATGCTGCTCTTTTTAGCACCCGCGCACGCATTTGTGCGAAAACGCGTTTTAAGCATGCACATGCATCTTTTGGTAGACGCGGATGAAGTTTTCTGCAAAACCACAAGATGTGCATGCAAATGGTGCTTTTTGCAGAACGCGCACGTGGATTTCTACCAAACGACGTGCTAAGCATGCCGATGCTGCTCTTTTTAGCACCCGCGCACGGATTTGTGCGAAAACGCGTTTTAAGCATGCACATGCATCTTTTGGTAGACGCGGATGAAGTTTTCTGCAAAACCACAAGATGTGCATGCAAATGGTGTTTTTGGCAGAAAGCGCACGTGGATTTCTACCAAACGACGTGCTAAGCATGCCGATGCTGCTCTTTTTAGCACCCGCGCACGCATTTGTGCGAAAACGCGTTTTAAGCATGCACATGCATCTTTTGGTAGACGCGGATGAAGTTTTCTGCAAAACCACAAGATGTGCATGCAAATGGTGCTTTTTGCAGAACGCGCACGTGGATTTCTACCAAACGACGTGCTAAGCATGCCGATGCTGCTCTTTTTAGCACCCGCGCACGCATTTGTGCGAAAACGCGTTTTAAGCATGCACGTGCATCTTTTGGTAGACGCGGATGAAGTTTTCTGCAAAACCACAAGATGTGCATGCAAATGGTGCTTTTTGCAGAACGCGCACGTGGATTTCTACCAAACGACGTGCTAAGCATGCCGATGCTGCTCTTTTTAGCACCCGCGCACGCATTTGTGCGAAAACGCTTTTTAAGCATGCACATGCATCTTTTGGTAGACGCGGATGAAGTTTTCTGCAAAACCACAAGATGTGCATGCAAATGGTGCTTTTTGCAGAACGCGCACGTGGATTTCTACCAAACGACGTGCTAAGCATGCCGATGCTGCTCTTTTTAGCACCCGCGCACGGATTTGTGCGAAAACGCGTTTTAAGCATGCACATGCATCTTTTGGTAGACGCGGATGAAGTTTTCTGCAAAACCACAAGATGTGCATGCAAATGGTGCTTTTTGCAGAACGCGCACGTGGATTTCTACCAAACGACGTGCTAAGCATGCCGATGCTGCTCTTTTTAGCACCCGCGCACGCATTTGTGCGAAAACGCTTTTTAAGCATGCACATGCATCTTTTGGTAGACGCGGATGAAGTTTTCTGGAAAACCACAAGATGTGCATGCAAATGGTGCTTTTTGCAGAACGCGCACGTGGATTTCTACCAAACGACGTGCTAAGCATGCCCATGCTGCTCTTTTTAGCACCCGCGCACGGATTTGTGCGAAAACGCGTTTTAAGCCTGCACATGCATCTTTTGGTAGACGCGGATGAAGTTTTCTGCAAAACCACAAGATGTGCATGCAAATGGTGCTTTTGGCAGAACGCGCACGTGGAGTTCTACCAAACGACGTGCTAAGCATGCCGATGCTGCTCTTTTTAGCACCCGCGCACGCATTTGTGCGAAAACGCGTTTTAAGCATGCACATGCATCTTTTGGTAGACGCGGATGAAGTTTTCTGCAAAACCACAAGATGTGCATTCAAATGGTGCTTTTTGCAGAACGCGCACGTGGATTTCTACCAAACGACGTGCTAAGCATGCCGATGCTGCTCTTTTTAGCACCCGCGCACGGATTTGTGCGAAAACGCGTTTTAAGCATGCACATGCATCTTTTGGTAGACGCGGATGAAGTTTTCTGCAAAACCACAAGATGTGCATGCAAATGGTGCTTTTGGCAGAACGCGCACGTGGATTTCTACCAAACGACGTGCTAAGCATGCCGATGCTGCTCTTTTTAGCACCCGCGCATGTATTTGTGCGAAAACGCGTTTTAGGCATGCACATGCATCTTTTGGTAGACGCGGATGAAGTTATCTGCAAAACCACAAGATGTGCATACAAATGGTGCTTTTTGCAGAACGCGCACGTGGATTTCTACCAAACGACGTGCTAAGCATGCCGATGCTGCTCTTTTTAGCACCCGCGCACGCATTTGTGCGAAAACGCGTTTTAAGCATGCACATGCATCTTTTGGTAGACGCGGATGAAGTTTTCTGCAAAACCACAAGATGTGCATGCAAATGGTGCTTTTTGCAGAACGCGCACGTGGATTTCTACCAAACGACGTGCTACGCTTGCCGATGCTGCTCTTTTTAGCACCCGCGCACGGATTTGTGCGAAAACGCGTTTTAAGCATGCACATGCATCTTTTGGTAGACGCGGATGAAGTTTTCTGCAAAACCACAAGATGTGCATGCAAATGGTGCTTTTGGCAGAACGCGCACGTGGATTTCTACCAAACGACGTGCTAAGCATGCCGATGCTGCTCTTTTTAGCACCCGCGCACGCATTTGTGCGAAAACGCGTTTTAAGCATGCACATGCATCTTTTGGTAGACGCGGATGAAGTTTTCTGCAAAACCACAAGACGTTCATGCAAATGGTGCTTTTTGCAGAACGCGCACGTGGATTTCTACCAAACGACGTGCTAAGCATGCCGATGCTGCTCTTTTTAGCACCCGCGCACGGATTTGTGCGAAAACGCGTTTTAAGCATGCACATGCATCTTTTGGTAGACGCGGATGAAGTTTTCTGCAAAACCACAAGATGTGCATGCAAATGGTGCTTTTTGCAGAACGCGCACGTGGATTTCTACCAAACGACGTGCTAAGCATGCCGATGCTGCTCTTTTTAGCACCCGCGCACGGATTTGTGCGAAAACGCGTTTTAAGCATGCACATGCATCTTTTGGTAGACGCGGATGAAGTTTTCTGCAAAACCACAAGATGTGCATGCAAATGGTGCTTTTGGCAGAACGCGCACGTGGATTTCTACCAAACGACGTGCTAAGCATGCCGATGCTGCTCTTTTTAGCACCCGCGCACGCATTTGTGCGAAAACGCGTTTTAAGCATGCACATGCATCTTTTGGTAGACGCGGATGAAGTTTTCTGCAAAACCACAAGATGTGCATGCAAATGGTGCTTTTTGCAGAACGCGCACGTGGATTTCTACCAAACGACGTGCTAAGCATGCCGATGCTGCTCTTTTTAGCACCCGCGCACGCATTTGTGCGAAAACGCGTTTTAAGCATGCACATGCATCTTTTGGTAGACGCGGATGAAGTTTTCTGCAAAACCACAAGATGTGCATGCAAATGGTGCTTTTTGCAGAACGCGCACGTGGATTTCTACCAAACGACGTGCTAAGCATGCCGATGCTGCTCTTTTTAGCACCCGCGCACGCATTTGTGCGAAAACGCTTTTTAAGCATGCACATGCATCTTTTGGTAGACGCGGATGAAGTTTTCTGCAAAACCACAAGATGTGCATGCAAATGGTGCTTTTTGCAGAACGCGCACGTGGATTTCTACCAAACGACGTGCTAAGCATGCCGATGCTGCTCTTTTTAGCACCCGCGCACGGATTTGTGCGAAAACGCGTTTTAAGCCTGCACATGCATCTTTTGGTAGACGCGGATGAAGTTTTCTGCAAAACCACAAGATGTGCATGCAAATGGTGCTTTTTGCAGAACGCGCACGTGGATTTCTACCAAACGACGTGCTAAGCATGCCGATGCTGCTCTTTTTAGCACCCGCGCACGCATTTGTGCGAAAACGCTTTTTAAGCATGCACATGCATCTTTTGGTAGACGCGGATGAAGTTTTCTGGAAAACCACAAGATGTGCATGCAAATGGTGCTTTTTGCAGAACGCGCACGTGGATTTCTACCAAACGACGTGCTAAGCATGCCGATGCTGCTCTTTTTAGCACCCGCGCACGCATTTGTGCGAAAACGCGTTTTAAGCATGCACATGCATCTTTTGGTAGACGCGGATGAAGTTTTCTGCAAAACCACAAGATGTGCATTCAAATGGTGCTTTTTGCAGAACGCGCACGTGGATTTCTACCAAACGACGTGCTAAGCATGCCGATGCTGCTCTTTTTAGCACCCGCGCACGGATTTGTGCGAAAACGCGTTTTAAGCATGCACATGCATCTTTTGGTAGACGCGGATGAAGTTTTCTGCAAAACCACAAGATGTGCATGCAAATGGTGCTTTTGGCAGAACGCGCACGTGGATTTCTACCAAACGACGTGCTAAGCATGCCGATGCTGCTCTTTTTAGCACCCGCGCATGTATTTGTGCGAAAACGCGTTTTAGGCATGCACATGCATCTTTTGGTAGACGCGGATGAAGTTATCTGCAAAACCACAAGATGTGCATACAAATGGTGCTTTTTGCAGAACGCGCACGTGGATTTCTACCAAACGACGTGCTAAGCATGCCGATGCTGCTCTTTTTAGCACCCGCGCACGCATTTGTGCGAAAACGCTTTTTAAGCATGCACATGCATCTTTTGGTAGACGCGGATGAAGTTTTCTGCAAAACCACAAGATGTGCATGCAAATGGTGCTTTTCGCAGAACGCGCACGTGGATTTCTACCAAACGACGTGCTAAGCATGCCGATGCTGCTCTTTTTAGCACCCGCGCACGCATTTGTGCGAAAACGCGTTTTAAGCATGCACATGCATCTTTTGGTAGACGCGGATGAAGTTTTCTGCAAAACCACAAGATGTGCATTCAAATGGTGCTTTTTGCAGAACGCGCACGTGGATTTCTACCAAACGACGTGCTAAGCATGCCGATGCTGCTCTTTTTAGCACCCGCGCACGGATTTGTGCGAAAACGCGTTTTAAGCATGCACATGCATCTTTTGGTAGACGCGGATGAAGTTTTCTGCAAAACCACAAGATGTGCATGCAAATGGTGCTTTTGGCAGAACGCGCACGTGGATTTCTACCAAACGACGTGCTAAGCATGCCGATGCTGCTCTTTTTAGCACCCGCGCATGTATTTGTGCGAAAACGCGTTTTAGGCATGCACATGCATCTTTTGGTAGACGCGGATGAAGTTATCTGCAAAACCACAAGATGTGCATACAAATGGTGCTTTTTGCAGAACGCGCACGTGGATTTCTACCAAACGACGTGCTAAGCATGCCGATGCTGCTCTTTTTAGCACCCGCGCACGCATTTGTGCGAAAACGCGTTTTAAGCATGCACATGCATCTTTTGGTAGACGCGGATGAAGTTTTCTGCAAAACCACAAGATGTGCATGCAAATGGTGCTTTTTGCAGAACGCGCACGTGGATTTCTACCAAACGACGTGCTAAGCATGCCGATGCTGCTCTTTTTAGCACCCGCGCACGCATTTGTGCGAAAACGCGTTTTAAGCATGCACATGCATCTTTTGGTAGACGCGGATGAAGTTTTCTGCAAAACCACAAGATGTGCATGCAAATGGTGCTTTTTGCAGAACGCGCACGTGGATTTCTACCAAACGACGTGCTAAGCATGCCGATGCTGCTCTTTTTAGCACCCGCGCACGGATTTGTGCGAAAACGCGTTTTAAGCATGCACATGCATCTTTTGGTAGACGCGGATGAAGTTTTCTGCAAAACCACAAGATGTGCATGCAAATGGTGCTTTTGGCAGAACGCGCACGTGGATTTCTACCAAACGACGTGCTAAGCATGCCGATGCTGCTCTTTTTAGCACCCGCGCATGTATTTGTGCGAAAACGCGTTTTAGGCATGCACATGCATCTTTTGGTAGACGCGGATGAAGTTATCTGCAAAACCACAAGATGTGCATACAAATGGTGCTTTTTGCAGAACGCGCACGTGGATTTCTACCAAACGACGTGCTAAGCATGCCGATGCTGCTCTTTTTAGCACCCGCGCACGCATTTGTGCGAAAACGCGTTTTAAGCATGCACATGCATCTTTTGGTAGACGCGGATGAAGTTTTCTGCCAAACCACAAGATGTGCATGCAAATGATGCTTTTTGCAGAACGCGCACGTGGATTTCTACCAAACGACGTGCTAAGCATGCCGATGCTGCTCTTTTTAGCACCCGCGCACGCATTTGTGCGAAAACGCGTTTTAAGCATGCACATGCATCTTTTGGTAGACGCGGATGAAGTTTTCTGCAAAACCACAAGATGTGCATGCAAATGGTGCTTTTTGCAGAACGCGCACGTGGATTTCTACCAAACGACGTGCTAAGCATGCCGATGCTGCTATTCTAATCACCCGCGCACGCATTTGTGCGAAAACGCGTTTTAAGCATGCACATGCATCTTTTGGTAGACGCGGATGAAGTTTTCTGCAAAACCACAAGATGTGCATGCAAATGGTGCTTTTTGCAGAACGCGCACGTGGATTTCTACCAAACGACGTGCTAAGCATGCCGATGCTGCTCTTTTTAGCACCCGCGCACGGATTTGTGCGAAAACGCGTTTTAAGCATGCACATGCATCTTTTGGTAGACGCGGATGAAGTTTTCTGCAAAACCACAAGATGTGCATGCAAATGGTGCTTTTGGCAGAACGCGCACGTGGATTTCTACCAAACGACGTGCTAAGCATGCCGATGCTGCTCTTTTTAGCACCCGCGCACGCATTTGTGCGAAAACGCGTTTTAAGCATGCACATGCATCTTTTGGTAGACGCGGATGAAGTTTTCTGCAAAACCACAAGATGTGCATGCAAATGGTGCTTTTTGCAGAACGCGTACGTGGATTTCTACCAAACGACGTGCTAAGCATGCCGATGCTGCTCTTTTTAGCACCCGCGCACGGATTTGTGCGAAAACGCGTTTTAAGCATGCACATGCATCTTTTGGTAGACGCGGATGAAGTTTTCTGCAAAACCACAAGATGTGCATGCAAATGGTGTTTTTGGCAGAACGCGCACGTGGATTTCTACCAAACGACGTGCTAAGCATGCCGATGCTGCTCTTTTTAGCACCCGCGCACGCATTTGTGCGAAAACGCGTTTTAAGCATGCACATGCATCTTTTGGTAGACGCGGATGAAGTTTTCTGCAAAACCACAAGATGTGCATGCAAATGGTGCTTTTTGCAGAACGCGCACGTGGATTTCTACCAAACGACGTGCTAAGCATGCCGATGCTGCTCTTTTTAGCACCCGCGCACGCATTTGTGCGAAAACGCGTTTTAAGCATGCACATGCATCTTTTGGTAGACGCGGATTAAGTTTTCTGCAAAACCACAAGATGTGCATGCAAATGGTGCTTTTTGCAGAACGCGCACGTGGATTTCTACCAAACGACGTGCTAAGCATGCCGATGCTGCTCTTTTTAGCACCCGCGCACGCATTTGTGCGAAAACGCTTTTTAAGCATGCACATGCATCTTTTGGTAGACGCGGATGAAGTTTTCTGCAAAACCACAAGATGTGCATGCAAATGGTGCTTTTTGCAGAACGCGCACGTGGATTTCTACCAAACGACGTGCTAAGCATGCCGATGCTGCTCTTTTTAGCACCCGCGCACGGATTTGTGCGAAAACGCGTTTTAAGCCTGCACATGCATCTTTTGGTAGACGCGGATGAAGTTTTCTGCAAAACCACAAGATGTGCATGCAAATGGTGCTTTTTGCAGAACGCGCACGTGGATTTCTACCAAACGACGCGCTAAGCATGCCGATGCTGCTCTTTTTAGCACCCGCGCACGCATTTGTGCGAAAACGCGTTTTAAGCATGCACATGCATCTTTTGGTAGACGCGGATGAAGTTTTCTGCAAAACCACAAGATGTGCATGCAAATGGTGCTTTTTGCAGAACGCGCACGTGGATTTCTACCAAACGACGTGCTAAGCATGCCGATGCTGCTCTTTTTAGCACCCGCGCACGCATTTGTGCGAAAACGCTTTTTAAGCATGCACATGCATCTTTTGGTAGACGCGGATGAAGTTTTCTGGAAAACCACAAGATGTGCATGCAAATGGTGCTTTTTGCAGAACGCGCACGTGGATTTCTACCAAACGACGTGCTAAGCATGCCCATGCTGCTCTTTTTAGCACCCGCGCACGGATTTGTGCGAAAACGCGTTTTAAGCCTGCACATGCATCTTTTGGTAGACGCGGATGAAGTTTTCTGCAAAACCACAAGATGTGCATGCAAATGGTGCTTTTGGCAGAACGCGCACGTGGATTTCTACCAAACGACGTGCTAAGCATGCCGATGCTGCTCTTTTTAGCACCCGCGCACGCATTTGTGCGAAAACGCGTTTTAAGCATGCACATGCATCTTTTGGTAGACGCGGATGAAGTTTTCTGCAAAACCACAAGATGTGCATTCAAATGGTGCTTTTTGCAGAACGCGCACGTGGATTTCTACCAAACGACGTGCTAAGCATGCCGATGCTGCTCTTTTTAGCACCCGCGCACGGATTTGTGCGAAAACGCGTTTTAAGCATGCACATGCATCTTTTGGTAGACGCGGATGAAGTTTTCTGCAAAACCACAAGATGTGCATGCAAATGGTGCTTTTTGCAGAACGCGCACGTGGATTTCTACCAAACGACGTGCTAAGCATGCCGATGCTGCTCTTTTTAGCACCCGCGCACGCATTTGTGCGAAAACGCGTTTTAAGCATGCACATGCATCTTTTGGTAGACGCGGATGAAGTTTTCTGCAAAACCACAAGATGTGCATGCAAATGGTGCTTTTTGCAGAACGCGCACGTGGATTTCTACCAAACGACGTGCTAAGCATGCCGATGCTGCTCTTTTTAGCACCCGCGCACGGATTTGTGCGAAAACGCGTTTTAAGCATGCACATGCATCTTTTGGTAGACGCGGATGAAGTTTTCTGCAAAACCACAAGATGTGCATGCAAATGGTGCTTTTGGCAGAACGCGCACGTGGATTTCTACCAAACGACGTGCTAAGCATGCCGATGCTGCTCTTTTTAGCACCCGCGCATGTATTTGTGCGAAAACGCGTTTTAGGCATGCACATGCATCTTTTGGTAGACGCGGATGAAGTTATCTGCAAAACCACAAGATGTGCATGCAAATGGTGCTTTTTGCAGAACGCGCACGTGGATTTCTACCAAACGACGTGCTAAGCATGCCGATGCTGCTCTTTTTAGCACCCGCGCACGCATTTGTGCGAAAACGCGTTTTAAGCATGCACATGCATCTTTTGGTAGACGCGGATGAAGTTTTCTGCAAAACCACAAGATGTGCATGCAAATGGTGCTTTTTGCAGAACGCGCACGTGGATTTCTACCAAACGACGTGCTAAGCATGCCGATGCTGCTCTTTTTAGCACCCGCGCACGGATTTGTGCGAAAACGCGTTTTAAGCATGCACATGCATCTTTTGGTAGACGCGGATGAAGTTTTCTGCAAAACCACAAGATGTGCATGCAAATGGTGCTTTTGGCAGAACGCGCACGTGGATTTCTACCAAACGACGTGCTAAGCATGCCGATGCTGCTCTTTTTAGCACCCGCGCATGTATTTGTGCGAAAACGCGTTTTAGGCATGCACATGCATCTTTTGGTAGACGCGGATGAAGTTATCTGCAAAACCACAAGATGTGCATACAAATGGTGCTTTTTGCAGAACGCGCACGTGGATTTCTACCAAACGACGTGCTAAGCATGCCGATGCTGCTCTTTTTAGCACCCGCGCAAGCATTTGTGCGAAAACGCGTTTTAAGCATGCACATGCATCTTTTGGTAGACGCGGATGAAGTTTTCTGCAAAACCACAAGATGTGCATGCAAATGATGCTTTTTGCAGAACGCGCACGTGGATTTCTACCAAACGACGTGCTAAGCATGCCGATGCTGCTCTTTTTAGCACCCGCGCACGCATTTGTGCGAAAACGCGTTTTAAGCATGCACATGCATCTTTTGGTAGACGCGGATGAAGTTTTCTGCAAAACCACAAGATGTGCATGCAAATGGTGCTTTTTGCAGAACGCGCACGTGGATTTCTACCAAACGACGTGCTAAGCATGCCGATGCTGCTATTCTAATCACCCGCGCACGCATTTGTGCGAAAACGCGTTTTAAGCATGCACATGCATCTTTTGGTAGACGCGGATGAAGTTTTCTGCAAAACCACAAGATGTGCATGCAAATGGTGCTTTTTGCAGAACGCGCACGTGGATTTCTACCAAACGACGTGCTAAGCATGCCGATGCTGCTCTTTTTAGCACCCGCGCACGGATTTGTGCGAAAACGCGTTTTAAGCATGCACATGCATCTTTTGGTAGACGCGGATGAAGTTTTCTGCAAAACCACAAGATGTGCATGCAAATGGTGCTTTTGGCAGAACGCGCACGTGGATTTCTACCAAACGACGTGCTAAGCATGCCGATGCTGCTCTTTTTAGCACCCGCGCACGCATTTGTGCGAAAACGCGTTTTAAGCATGCACATGCATCTTTTGGTAGACGCGGATGAAGTTTTCTGCAAAACCACAAGATGTGCATGCAAATGGTGCTTTTTGCAGAACGCGCACGTGGATTTCTACCAAACGACGTGCTAAGCATGCCGATGCTGCTCTTTTTAGCACCCGCGCACGCATTTGTGCGAAAACGCGTTTTAAGCATGCACATGCATCTTTTGGTAGACGCGGATGAAGTTTTCTGCAAAACCACAAGATATGCATGCAAATGGTGCTTTTTGCAGAACGCGCACGTGGATTTCTACCAAACGACGTGCTAAGCATGCCGATGCTGCTCTTTTTAGCACCCGCGCACGGATTTGTGCGAAAACGCGTTTTAAGCATGCACATGCATCTTTTGGTAGACGCGGATGAAGTTTTCTGCAAAACCACAAGATGTGCATGCAAATGGTGCTTTTTGCAGAACGCGCACGTGGATTTCTACCAAACGACGTGCTAAGCATGCCGATGCTGCTCTTTTTAGCACCCGCGCACGCATTTGTGCGAAAACGCTTTTTAAGCATGCACATGCATCTTTTGGTAGACGCGGATGAAGTTTTCTGCAAAACCACAAGATGTGCATGCAAATGGTGCTTTTTGCAGAACGCGCACGTGGATTTCTACCAAACGACGTGCTAAGCATGCCGATGCTGCTCTTTTTAGCACCCGCGCACGGATTTGTGCGAAAACGCGTTTTAAGCCTGCACATGCATCTTTTGGTAGACGCGGATGAAGTTTTCTGCAAAACCACAAGATGTGCATGCAAATGGTGCTTTTTGCAGAACGCGCACGTGGATTTCTACCAAACGACGCGCTAAGCATGCCGATGCTGCTCTCTTTAGCACCCGCGCACGCATTTGTGCGAAAACGCGTTTTAAGCATGCACATGCATCTTTTGGTAGACGCGGATGAAGTTTTCTGCAAAACCACAAGATGTGCATGCAAATGGTGCTTTTTGCAGAACGCGCACGTGGATTTCTACCAAACGACGTGCTAAGCATGCCGATGCTGCTCTTTTTAGCACCCGCGCACGCATTTGTGCGAAAACGCTTTTTAAGCATGCACATGCATCTTTTGGTAGACGCGGATGAAGTTTTCTGGAAAACCACAAGATGTGCATGCAAATGGTGCTTTTTGCAGAACGCGCACGTGGATTTCTACCAAACGACGTGCTAAGCATGCCCATGCTGCTCTTTTTAGCACCCGCGCACGGATTTGTGCGAAAACGCGTTTTAAGCCTGCACATGCATCTTTTGGTAGACGCGGATGAAGTTTTCTGCAAAACCACAAGATGTGCATGCAAATGGTGCTTTTGGCAGAACGCGCACGTGGATTTCTACCAAACGACGTGCTAAGCATGCCGATGCTGCTCTTTTTAGCACCCGCGCACGCATTTGTGCGAAAACGCGTTTTAAGCATGCACATGCATCTTTTGGTAGACGCGGATGAAGTTTTCTGCAAAACCACAAGATGTGCATTCAAATGGTGCTTTTTGCAGAACGCGCACGTGGATTTCTACCAAACGACGTGCTAAGCATGCCGATGCTGCTCTTTTTAGCACCCGCGCACGGATTTGTGCGAAAACGCGTTTTAAGCATGCACATGCATCTTTTGGTAGACGCGGATGAAGTTTTCTGCAAAACCACAAGATGTGCATGCAAATGGTGCTTTTGGCAGAACGCGCACGTGGATTTCTACCAAACGACGTGCTAAGCATGCCGATGCTGCTCTTTTTAGCACCCGCGCATGTATTTGTGCGAAAACGCGTTTTAGGCATGCACATGCATCTTTTGGTAGACGCGGATGAAGTTATCTGCAAAACCACAAGATGTGCATACAAATGGTGCTTTTTGCAGAACGCGCACGTGGATTTCTACCAAACGACGTGCTAAGCATGCCGATGCTGCTCTTTTTAGCACCCGCGCACGCATTTGTGCGAAAACGCGTTTTAAGCATGCACATGCACCTTTTGGTAGACGCGGATGAAGTTTTCTGCAAAACCACAAGATGTGCATGCAAATGGTGCTTTTTGCAGAACGCGCACGTGGATTTCTACCAAACGACGTGCTAAGCATGCCGATGCTGCTCTTTTTAGCACCCGCGCACGGATTTGTGCGAAAACGCGTTTTAAGCATGCACATGCATCTTTTGGTAGACGCGGATGAAGTTTTCTGCAAAACCACAAGATGTGCATGCAAATGGTGCTTTTGGCAGAACGCGCACGTGGATTTCTACCAAACGACGTGCTAAGCATGCCGATGCTGCTCTTTTTAGCACCCGCGCACGCATTTGTGCGAAAACGCGTTTTAAGCATGCACATGCATCTTTTGGTAGACGCGGATGAAGTTTTCTGCAAAACCACAAGATGTGCATGCAAATGGTGCTTTTTGCAGAACGCGCACGTGGATTTCTACCAAACGACGTGCTAAGCATGCCGATGCTGCTCTTTTTAGCACCCGCGCACGCATTTGTGCGAAAACGCGTTTTAAGCATGCACATGCATCTTTTGGTAGACGCGGATGAAGTTTTCTGCAAAACCACAAGATGTGCATGCAAATGGTGCTTTTTGCAGAACGCGCACGTGGATTTCTACCAAACGACGTGCTAAGCATGCCGATGCTGCTCTTTTTAGCACCCGCGCACGGATTTGTGCGAAAACGCGTTTTAAGCATGCACATGCATCTTTTGGTAGACGCGGATGAAGTTTTCTGCAAAACCACAAGATGTGCATGCAAATGGTGTTTTTGGCAGAACGCGCACGTGGATTTCTACCAAACGACGTGCTAAGCATGCCGATGCTGCTCTTTTTAGCACCCGCGCACGCATTTGTGCGAAAACGCGTTTTAAGCATGCACATGCATCTGTCTCGCGTGTGT
>NW_027315475.1:0-24336 GCF_023375885.2 Dermacentor andersoni
AAGCATGCACATGCATCCTTTGGTAGACGAGATTGAAGTTTTCTGCAAAACCACAAGATGTGCATGCAAATGGTGCTTTTCGCAGAACGCGCACGTGGATTTCTACCAAACAACGTGCTAAGCATGCCGATGCTGCTCTTTTTAGCACCCGCGCACGGATTCGTGCGAAAACGCGTTTTAAGCATGCACATGCATGCATCTTTTGGTAGACGAGATTGAAGTTTTCTGCAAAACCACAAGATGTGCATGCAAATGGTGCTTTTCGCAGAACGCCCACGTGGATTTCTACCAAACAACGTGCTAAGCATGCCGATGCTGCTCTTTTTAGCACCCGCGCACGGATTTGTGCGAAAACGCGTTTTAAGCATGCACATGCATCTTTTGGTAGACGAGATTGAAGTTTTCTGCAAAACCACAAGATGTGCATGCACATGGTGCTTTTCGCAGAACGCGCACGTGGATTTCTACCAAACGACGTGCTAAGCATGCCGATGCTGCTCTTTTTAGCACCCGCGCACGGATTCGTGCGAAAACGCGTTTTAAGCATGCACATGCATCTTTGGTAGACGAGATTGAAGTTTTCTGCAAAACCACAAGATGTGCATGCAAATGGTGCTTGTGGCAGAACGCGCACGTGGTTTTCTACCAAACAACGTGCTAAGCATGCCGATGCTGCTCTTTTTAGCACCCGCGCACGGATTTGTGCGAAAACGCGTTTTAAGCATGCACATGCATCTTTTGGTAGACGAGATTGAAGTTTTCTGCAAAACCACAAGATGTGCATGCAAAAGGTGCTTTTCGCAGAACGCGCACGTGGATTTCTACCAAACAACGTGCTAAGCATGCCGATGCTGCTCTTTTTAGCACCCGCGCACGGATTCGTGCGAAAACGCGTTTTAAGCATGCACATGCATCTCCTGGTAGACGCGGATGAAGTTTTCTGCAAAACCACAATATGTGCATGCAAATGGTGCTTTTGGCAGAACGCGCACGTGGATGTCTAACAAACGACGTGCTAAGCATGCCGATGCTGCTCTTTTTAGCACCCGCGCACGGATTGGTGCGAAAACGCGTTTTAAGCATGCACATGCATCTTTTGGTAGACGAGATTGAAGTTTTCTGCAAAACCACAAGATGTGCATGCAAATGGTGGTTTTCGCAGAACGCGCACGTGGATTTCTACCAAACAACGTGCTAAGCATGCCGATGCTGCTCTTTTTAGCACCCGCGCACGGATTCGTGCGAAACGCGTTTTAAGCATGCACATGCATCTTTTGGTAGACGAGATTAAAGTTTTCTGCAAAACCACAAGATGTGCATGCAAATGGTGCTTTTCGCAGAACGCGCACGTGGATTTCTACCAAACAACGTGCTAAGCATGCCGATGCTGCTCTTTTTAGCACCCGCGCACGGATTCGTGCGAAAACGCGTTTTAAGCATGCACATGCATCTTTTGGTAGACGCGGATGAGTTTTCTGCAAAACACAAGATGTCCATGAAAATGGTTGCTTTTGGCAGAACGCGCACGTGGATTTCTACCAAACGACGTGCTAAGCATGCCGATGCTGCTCTTTTTAGCACCCGCGCACGGATTTGTGCGAAAACGCGTTTTAAGCATGCACATGTATCTTTTGGTAGACGAGATTGAAGTTTTCTGCAAAACCACAAGATGTGCATGCAAATGGTGCTTTTCGCAGAACGCGCACGTGGATTTCTACCAAACAACGTGCTAAGCATGCCGATACTGCTCTTTTTAGCACCCGCGCACGGATTAGTGCGAAACGCGTTTTAAGCATGCACATGCATCTTTTGGTAGACGCGGATGAAGTTTTCTGCAAAACCACAAGATGTGCATGCAAATGGTGCTTTTGGAAGAACGCGCACGTGGATTTCTACCAAACGACGTGCTAAGCATGCCGATGCTGCTCTTTTTAGCACCCGCGCACGGATTCGTGCGAAAACGCGTTTTAAGCATGCACATGCATCTTTTGGTAGACGAGATTGAAGTTTTCTGCAAAACCACAAGATGTGCATGCAAATGGTGCTTGTGGCAGAACGCGCACGTGGTTTTCTACCAAACAACGTGCTAAGCATGCCGATGCTGCTCTTTTTAGCACCCGCGCACGGATTCGTGCGAAAACGCGTTTTAAGCATGCACATGCATCTTTTGGTAGACGAGATTGAAGTTTTCTGCAAAACCACAAGATGTGCATGCAAGTGGTGCTTTTCGCAGAACGCGCACGTGGATTTCTACCAAACGACGTGCTAAGCATGCCGATGCTGCTCTTTTTAGCACCCGCGCACGGATTTGTGCGAAAACGCGTTTTAAGCATGCACATGCATCTTTCGGTAGACGCGGATGAAGTTTTCTGCAAAACCACAAGATGTGCATGCAAATGGTGCTTTTGGCAGAACGCGCACCTGGATTTCTACCAAACGACGTGCTAAGCATGCCGATGCTGCTCTTTTTAGCACCCGCGCACGGATTTGTGCGAAAACGCGTTTTAAGCATGCACTTGCATCTTTTGGTAGACGAGATTGAAGTTTTCTGCAAAACCACAAGATGTGCATGCAAATGGTGCTTTTCGCAAAACGCGCACGTGGATTTCTACCAAACAACGTGCTAAGCATGCCGATGGTGCTCTTTTTAGCACCCGCGCACGGATTTGTGCGAAAACGCGTTTTAAGCATGCACATGCATCTTTTGGTAGACGAGATTGAAGTTTTCTGCAAAACCACAAGATCTGCATGCACATGGTGCTTTTCGCAGAACGCGCACGCGGATTTCTACCAAACGACGTGCTAAGCATGCCGATGCTGCTCTTTTTAGCACCCGCGCACGGATTCGTGCGAAAACGCGTTTTAAGCATGCACATGCATCTTTTGGTAGACGAGATTGAAGTTTTCTGCAAAACCACAAGATGTGCATGCAAATGGTGCTCTTGGCAGAACGTGCACGTGGATTTCTACCAAACGACGTGCTAAGCATGCCGATGCTGCTCTTTTTAGCACCCGCGCACGGATTTGTGCGAAAACGCGTTTTAAGCATGCACATGCATCTTTTGGTAGACGAGATTGAAGTTTTCTGCAAAACCACAAGATGTGCATGTAAATGGTGCTTTTCGCAGAACGTGCACGTGGATTTCTACCAAACAACGTGCTAAGCATGCCGATGCTGCTCTTTTTAGCACCCGCGCAGGGATTCGTGCGAAAACGCGTTTTAAGCATGCACATGCATCTTTTGGTAGACGCGGATGAAGTTTTCTGCAAAACCACAAGATGTGCATGCAAATGGTGCTTTTGGCAGAACGCGCACGTGGATTTCTACCAAACGACGTGCTAAGCATGCCGATGCTGCTCTTTTTAGCACCCGCCCACGGATTCGTGCGAAAACGCGTTTTAAGCATGCACATGCATCTTTTGGTAGACGAGATTGAAGTTTTCTGCAAAACCACAAGATGTGCATGCAAATGGTGCTTGTGGCAGAACGCGCACGTGGATTTCTACCAAACAACGTGCTAAGCATGCCGATGCTGCTCTTTTTAGCACCCGCGCACGGATTTGTGCGAAAACGCGTTTTAAGCATGCACATGCATCTTTTGGTAGACGAGATTGAAGTTTTCTGCAAAACCACAAGATGTGCATGCAAATGGTGCTTTTCCCAGAACGCGCACGTGGATTTCTACCAAACAACGTGCTAAGCATGCCGATGCTGCTCTTTTTAGCACCCGCGCACGGATTCGTGCGAAAACGCGTTTTAAGCATGCACATGCATCTTATGGTAGACGCGGATGAAGTTTTCTGCAAAACCACAAGATGTGCATGCAAATGGTGCTTTTGGCAGAACGCGCACGTGGATTTCTACCAAACGACGTGCTAAGCATGCCGATGCTGCTCTTTTTAGCACCCGCGCACGGATTCGTGCGGAAACGCGTTTTAAGCATGCACATGCATCTTTTGGTAGACGAGATTGAAGTTTTCTGCAAAACCACAAGATGTGCATGCAAATGGTGCTTTCGCAGAACGCGCACGTGGATTTCTACCAAACAACGTGCTAAGCATGCCGATGCTGCTCTTTTTAGCACCCGCGCACGGATTCGTGCGAAAACGCGTTTTAAGCATGCACATGCATCTTTTGGTAGACGCGGATGAAGTTTTCTGCAAAACCACAAGATGTGCATGCAAATGGTGCTCTTGGCAGAACGCGCACGTGGATTTCTACCAAACGACGTGCTAAGCATGCCGATGCTGCTCTTTTTAGCACCCGCGCACGGATTTGTGCGAAAACGCGTTTTAAGCATGCACATGCATCTTTTGGTAGACGCGGATGAAGTTTTCTGCAAAACCACAAGATGCGCATGCAAATGGTGCTTTTGGCAGAACGCGCACGTGGATTTCTACCAAACGACGTGCTAAGCATGCCGATGCTGCTCTTTTTAGCACCCGCGCACGGATTTGTGCGAAAACGCGTTTTAAGCCTGCACATGCATCTTTTGGTAGACGAGATTGAAGTTTCTGCAAAACCACAAGATGTGCATGCAAATGGTGCTTTTGGCAGAACGCGCACGTGGATTTCTACCAAACAACGTGCTAAGCATGCCGATGCTGCTCTTTTTAGCACCCGCGCACGGATTCGTGCGAAAACGCGTTTTAAGCATGCACATGCATCTTTTGGTAGACGAGATTGAAGTTTTCTGCAAAACCACAAGATGTGCATGCAAATGGTGCTTTTCGCAGAACGCCCACGTGGATTTCTACCAAACAACGTGCTAAGCATGCCGATGCTGCTCTTTTTAGCACCCGCGCACGGATGTGTGCGAAAACGCGTTTTAAGCATGCACATGCATCTTTTGGTAGACGAGATTGAAGTTTTCTGCAAAACCACAAGATGTGCATGCAAATGGTGCTTTTCGCAGAACGCGCACGTGGATTTCTACCAAACAACGTGCTAAGCATGCCGATGCTGCTCTTTTTAGCACCCGCGCACGGATTCGTGCGAAAACGCGTTTTAAGCATGCACATGCATCTTTTGGTAGACGCGGATGAAGTTTTCTGCAAAACCACAAGATGTCCATGCAAATGGTGCTTTTGGCAGAACGCGCACGTGGATTTCTACCAAACGACGTGCTAAGCATGCCGATGCTGCTCTTTTTAGCACCCGCGCACGGATTTGTGCGAAAACGCGTTTTAAGCATGCACATGCATCTTTTGGTAGACGAGATTGAAGTTTTCTGCAAAACCACAAGATGTGCATGCAAATGGTGCTTTTCGCAGAACGCGCACGTGGATTTCTACCAAACAACGTGCTAAGCATGCCGATGCTGCTCTTTTTAGCACCCGCGCACGGATTCGTGCGAAAACGCGTTTTAAGCATGCACATGCATCTTTTGGTAGACGCGGATGAAGTTTTCTGCAAAACCACAAGATGTGCATGCAAATGGTGCTTTTGGCAGAACGCGCACGTGGATTTCTACCAAACGACGTGCTAAGCATGCCGATGCTGCTCTTTTTAGCACCCGCTTACGGATTCGTGCGAAAACGCGTTTTAAGCATGCACATGCATCTTTTGGTAGACGAGATTGAAGTTTTCTGCAAAACCACAAGATGTGCATGCAAATGGTGCTTGTGGCAGAACGCGCACGTGGTTTTCTACCAAACAACGTGCTAAGCATGCCGATGCTGCTCTTTTTAGCACCCGCGCACGGATTTGTGCGAAAACGCGTTTTAAGCATGCACATGCATGTTTTGGTAGACGAGATTGAAGTTTTCTGCAAAACCACAAGATGTGCATGCAAATGGTGCTTTTCGCAGAACGCGCACGTGGATTTCTACCAAACAACGTGCTAAGCATGCCGATGCTGCTCTTTTTAGCACCCGCGCACGGATTCGTGCGAAAACGCGTTTTAAGCATGCACACGCATCTTTTGGTAGACGCGGATGAAGTTTTCTGCAAAACCACAAGATGTGCATGCAAATGGTGCTTTTCGCAGAACGCGCACGTGGATTTCTACCAAACAAAGTGCTAAGCATGCCGATGCTCCTCTTTTTAGCACCCGCGCACGGATTCGTGCGAAAACGCGTTTTAAGCATGCACATGCATCTTTTGGTAGACGAGATTGAAGTTTTCTGCAAAACCACAAGATGTGCATGCAAATGGTGCTTTTCGCAGAACGCGCACGTGGATTTCTAACAAACAACGGGCTAAGCATGCCGATGCTGCTCTTTTTAGCACCCGCGCACGGATTCGTGCGAAAACGCGTTTTAAGCATGCACATGCATCTTTTGGTAGACGCGGATGAAGTTTTCTGCAAAACCACAAGATGTGCATGCAAATGGTGCTTTTGGCAGAACGCGCATGTGGATTTCTACCAAACGACGTGCTAAGCATGCCGATGCTGCTCTTTTTAGCACCCGCGCACGGATTCGTGCGAAAACGCGTTTTAAGCATGCACATGCATCTTTTGGTAGACGAGATTGAAGTTTTCTGCAAAACCACAAGATGTGCATGCAAATGGTGCTTTTCGCAGAACGCGCACGTGGATTTCTACCAAACAACGTGCTAAGCATGCCGATGCTGCTCTTTTTAGCACCCGCGCACGGATTCGTGCGAAAACGCGTTTTAAGCATGCACATGCATCTTTTGGTAGACGAGATTGAAGTTTTCTGCAAAACCACAAGATGTGCATGCAAATGGTGCTTTTCGCAGAACGCGCACGGGGATTTCTACCAAACAACGTGCTAAGCATGCCGATGCTGCTCTTTTTAGCACCCGCGCACGGATTTGTGCGAAAACGCGTTTTAAGCATGCACATGCATCTTTGGTAGACGCGGATGAAGTTTTCTGCAAAACCACAAGATGTGCATGCAAATGGTGCTTGTGGCAGAACGCGCACGTGGATTTCTACCAAACAACGTGCTAAGCATGCCGATGCTGCTCTTTTTAGCACCCGCGCACGGATTTGTGCGAAAACGCGTTTTAAGCATGCACATGCATCTTTTGGTAGACGAGATTGAAGTTTTCTGCAAAACCACAAGATGTGCATGCAAATGGTGCTTTTCGCAGAACGCGCACGTGGATTTCTACCAAACAACGTGCTAAGCATGCCGATGCTGCTCTTTTTAGCACCCGCGCACGGATTCGTGCGAAAACGCGTTTTAAGCAAGCACATGCATCTTTTGGTAGACGCGGATGAAGTTTTCTGCAAAACCACAAGATGTGCATGCAAATGGTGCTCTTGGCAGAACGCGCACGTGGATTTCTACCAAACGACGTGCTAAGCATGCCGATGCTGCTCTTTTTAGCACCCGCGCACGGATTTGTGCGAAAACGCGTTTTAAGCATGCACATGCATCTTTTGGTAGGCGCGGATGAAGTTTTCTGCAAAACCACAAGATGTGCATGCAAATGGTGCTTTTGGCAGAACGCGCACGTGCATTTCTATCAAACAACGTGCTAAGCATGCCGATGCTGCTCTTTTTAGCACCCGCGCACGGATTCGTAGCGAAAACGAGTTTTAAGCATGCACATGCATCTTTTGGTAGACGAGATTGAAGTTTTCTGCAAAACCACAAGATGTGCATGCAAATGGTGCTTTTCGCAGAACGCCCACGGGGATTTCTACCAAACAACGTGCTAAGCATGCCGATGCTGCTCTTTTTAGCACCCGCGCACGGATTTGTGCGAAAACGCGTTTTAAGCATGCACATGCATCTTTTGGTAGACGAGATTGAAGTTTTCTGCAAAACCAAAAGATGTGCATGCAAATGGTGCTTTTCGCAGAACGCGCACGTGGATTTCTACGAAACAACGTGCTAAGCATGCCGATGCTACTCTTTTTAGCACCCGCGCACGGATTCGTGCGAAAACGCGTTTTAAACATGCACATGCATCTTTTGGTAGACGCGGATGAAGTTTTCTGCAAAACCACAAGATGTGCATGCAACTGGTGCTTTTGGCAGAACGCGCACGTGGATTTCTACCAAACGACGTGCTAAGCATGCCGATGCTGCTCTTTTTAGCACCCGCGCACGGATTTGTGCGAAAACGCGTTTTAAGCATGCACATGCATCTTTTGGTAGACGAGATTGAAGTTTTCTGCAAAACCACAAGATGTGCATGCAAATGGTGCTTTTCGCAGAACGCGCACGTGGATTTCTACCAAACAACGTGCTAAGCATGCCGATGCTGCTCTTTTTAGCACCCGCGCACGGATTCGTGCGAAAACGCGTTTTAAGCATGCACATGCATCTTTTGGTAGACGCGGATGAAGTTTTCTGCAAAACCACAAGATGTGCATGCAAATGGTGCTTTTGGCAGAACGCGCACGTGGATTTCTACCAAACGACGTGCTAAGCATGCCGATGCTGCTCTTTTTAGCACCCGCGCACGGATTCGTGCGAAAACGCGTTTTAAGCATGCACATGCATCTTTTGGTAGACGAGATTGAAGTTTTCTGCAAAACCACAAGATGTGCATGCAAATGGTGCTTGTGGCAGAACGCGCACGTGGATTTCTACCAAACAACGTGCTAAGCATGCCGATGCTGCTCTTTTTCGCACCCGCGCACGGATTTGTGCGAAAACGCGTTTTAAGCATGCACATGCATCTTTTGGTAGACGAGATTGAAGTTTTCTGCAAAACCACAAGATGTGCATGCAAGTGGTGCTTTTCGCAGAACGCGCACGTGGATTTCTACCAAACAACGTGCTAAGCATGCCGATGCTGCTCTTTTTAGCACCCGCGCACGGATTCGTGCGAAAACGCGTTTTAAGCATGCACATGCATCTTATGGTAGACGCGGATGAAGTTTTCTGCAAAACCACAAGATGTGCATGCAAATGGTGCTTTTCGCAGAACGCGCACGTGGATTTCTACGAAACAACGTGCTAAGCATGCCGATGCTACTCTTTTTAGCACCCGCGCACGGATTCGTGCGAAAACGCGTTTTAAGCATGCACATGCATCTTTTGGTAGACGCGGATGAAGTTTTCTGCAAAACCACAAGATGTGCATGCAAATGGTGCTTTTGGCAGAACGCGCACGTGGATTTCTACCAAGCGACGTGCTAAGCATGCCGATGCTGCTCTTTTTAGCACCCGCGCACGGATTCGTGCGAAAACGCGTTTTAAGCATGCACATGCATCTTTTGGTAGACGAGATTGAAGTTTTCTGCAAAACCACAAGATGTGCATGCAAATGGTGCTTGTGGCAGAACGCGCACGTGGATTTCTACCAAACAACGTGCTAAGCATGCCGATGCTGCTCTTTTTCGCACCCGCGCACGGATTTGTGCGAAAACGCGTTTTAAGCATGCACATGCATCTTTTGGTAGACGAGATTGAAGTTTTCTGCAAAACCACAAGATGTGCATGCAAGTGGTGCTTTTCGCAGAACGCGCACGTGGATTTCTACCAAACAACGTGCTAAGCATGCCGATGCTGCTCTTTTTAGCACCCGCGCACGGATTCGTGCGAAAACGCGTTTTAAGCATGCACATGCATCTTATGGTAGACGCGGATGAAGTTTTCTGCAAAACCACAAGATGTGCATGCAAATGGTGCTTTTGGCAGAACGCGCACGTGGATTTCTACCAAACGACGTGCTAAGCATGCCGATGCTGCTCTTTTTAGCACCCGCGCACGGATTCGTGCGAAAACGCGTTTTAAGCATGCACACGCATCTTTTGGTAGACGAGATTGAAGTTTTCTGCAAAACCACAAGATGTGCATGCAAATGGTGCTTTTCGCAGAACGCGCACGTGGATTTCTACCAAACAACGTGCTAAGCATGCCGATGCTGCTCTTTTTAGCACCCGCGCACGGATTCGTGCGAAAACGCGTTTTAAGCATGCACATGCATCTTTTGGTAGACGCGGATGAAGTTTTCTGCAAAACCACAAGATGTGCATGCAAATGGTGCTCTTGGCAGAACGCGCACGTGGATTTCTACCAAACGACGTGCTAAGCATGCCGATGCTGCTCTTTTTAGCACCCGCGCACGGATTCGTGCGAAAACGCGTTTTAAGCATGCACATGCAATTTTTGGTAGACGAGATTGAAGTTTTCTGCAAAACCACAAGATGTGCATGCAAATGGTGCTTTTCGCAGAACGCCCACGTGGATTTCTACCAAACAACGTGCTAAGCATGCCGATGCTGCTCTTTTTAGCACCCGCGCACGGATGTGTGCGAAAACGCGTTTTAAGCATGCACATGCATCTTTTGGTAGACGAGATTGAAGTTTTCTGCAAAACCACAAGATGTGCATGCAAATGGTGCTTTTCGCAGAACGCGCACGTGGATTTCTACCAAACAACGTGCTAAGCATGCCGATGCTGCTCTTTTTAGCACCCGCGCACGGATTCGTGCGAAAACGCGTTTTAAGCATGCACATGCATCTTTTGGTAGACGCGGATGAAGTTTTCTGCAAAACCACAAGATGTCCATGCAAATGGTGCTTTTGGCAGAACGCGCACGTGGATTTCTACCAAACGACGTGCTAAGCATGCCGATGCTGCTCTTTTTAGCACCCGCGCACGGATTTGTGCGAAAACGCGTTTTAAGCATGCACATGCATCTTTTGGTAGACGAGATTGAAGTTTTCTGCAAAACCACAAGATGTGCATGCAAATGGTGCTTTTCGCAGAACGCGCACGTGGATTTCTACCAAACAACGTGCTAAGCATGCCGATGCTGCTCTTTTTAGCACCCGCGCACGGATTCGTGCGAAAACGCGTTTTAAGCATGCACATGCATCTTTTGGTAGACGCGGATGAAGTTTTCTGCAAAACCACAAGATGTGCATGCAAGTGGTGCTTTTCGCAGAACGCGCACGTGGATTTCTACCAAACAACGTGCTAAGCATGCCGATGCTGCTCTTTTTAGCACCCGCGCCCGGATTCGTGCGAAAACGCGTTTTAAGCATGCACATGCATCTTATGGTAGACGCGGATGAAGTTTTCTGCAAAACCACAAGATGTGCATGCAAATGGTGCTTTTGGCAGAACGCGCACGTGGATTTCTACCAAACGACGTGCTAAGCATGCCGATGCTGCTCTTTTTAGCACCCGCGCACGGATTCGTGCGAAAACGCGTTTTAAGCATGCACATGCATCTTTTGGTAGACGAGATTGAAGTTTTCTGCAAAACCACAAGATGTGCATGCAAATGGTGCTTTTCGCAGAACGCGCACGTGGATTTCTACCAAACAACGTGCTAAGCATGCCGATGCTGCTCTTTTTAGCACCCGCGCACGGATTCGTGCGAAAACGCGTTTAAAGCATGCACATGCATCTTTTGGTAGACGCGGATGAAGTTTTCTGCAAAACCACAAGATGTGCATGCAAATGGTGCTCTTGGCAGAACGCGCACGTGGATTTCTACCAAACGACGTGCTAAGCATGCCGATGCTGCTCTTTTTAGCACCCGCGCACGGATTCGTGCGAAAA
This sequence comes from Dermacentor andersoni, assembly GCF_023375885.2. Classification (NCBI taxonomy): domain Eukaryota; kingdom Metazoa; phylum Arthropoda; class Arachnida; order Ixodida; family Ixodidae; genus Dermacentor; species Dermacentor andersoni. The sequence continues at coordinate 11,447 of NW_027315475.1, forward strand.
CGCGTTTTAAGCATGCACATGCAATTTTTGGTAGACGAGATTGAAGTTTTCTGCAAAACCACAAGATGTACATGCAAATGGTGCTTTTCGCAGAACGCCCACGTGGATTTCTACCAAACAACGTGCTAAGCATGCCGATGCTGCTCTTTTTAGCACCCGCGCACGGATGTGTGCGAAAACGCGTTTTAAGCATGCACATGCATCTTTTGGTAGACGAGATTGAAGTTTTCTGCAAAACCACAAGATGTGCATGCAAATGGTGCTTTTCGCAGAACGCGCACGTGGATTTCTACCAAACAACGTGCTAAGCATGCCGATGCTGCTCTTTTTAGCACCCGCGCACGGATTCGTGCGAAAACGCGTTTTAAGCATGCACATGCATCTTTTGGTAGACGCGGATGAAGTTTTCTGCAAAACCACAAGATGTCCATGCAAATGGTGCTTTTGGCAGAACGCGCACGTGGATTTCTACCAAACGACGTGCTAAGCATGCCGATGCTGCTCTTTTTAGCACCCGCGCACGGATTTGTGCGAAAACGCGTTTTAAGCATGCACATGCATCTTTTGGTAGACGAGATTGAAGTTTTCTGCAAAACCACAAGATGTGCATGCAAATGGTGCTTTTCGCAGAACGCGCACGTGGATTTCTACCAAACAACGTGCTAAGCATGCCGATGCTGCTCTTTTTAGCACCCGCGCACGGATTCGTGCGAAAACGCGTTTTAAGCATGCACATGCATCTTTTGGTAGACGCGGATGAAGTTTTCTGCAAAACCACAAGATGTGCATGCAAATGGTGCTTTTGGCAGAACGCGCACGTGGATTTCTACCAAACGACGTGCTAAGCATGCCGATGCTGCTCTTTTTAGCACCCGCGCACGGATTCGTGCGAAAAGGCGTTTTAAGCATGCACATGCATCTTTTGGTAGACGAGATTGAAGTTTTCTGCAAAACCACAAGATGTGCATGCAAATGGTGCTTGTGGCAGAACGCGCACGTGGTTTTCTACCAAACAACGTGCTAAGCATGCCGATGCTGCTCTTTTTAGCACCCGCGCACGGATTTGTGCGAAAACACGTTTTAAGCATGCACATGCATGTTTTGCTAGACGAGATTGAAGTTTTCTGCAAAACCACAAGATGTGCATGCAAATGGTGCTTTTCGCAGAACGCGCACGTGGATTTCTACCAAACAACGTGCTAAGCATGCCGATGCTGCTCTTTTTAGCACCCGCGCACGGATTCATGCGAAAACGTGTTTTAAGCATGCACACGCATCTTTTGGTAGACGCGGATGAAGTTTTCTGCAAAACCACAAGATGTGCATGCAAATGGTGCTTTTCGCAGAACGCGCACGTGGATTTCTACCAAACAACGTGCTAAGCATGCCGATGCTCCTCTTTTTAGCACCCGCGCACGGATTCGTGCGAAAACGCGTTTTAAGCATGCACATGCATCTTTTGGTAGACGTGGATGAAGTTTTCTGCAAAACCACAAGATGTGCATGCAAATGGTGCTTTTGGCAGAACGCGCACGTGGATTTCTACCAAACGACGTGCTAAGCATGCCGATGCTGATCTTTTTAGCACCCGCGCACGGATTCGTGCGAAAACGCGTTTTAAGCTTGCACATGCATCTTTTCGTAGACGAGATTGAAGTTTTCTACAAAACCACAAGATGTGCATGCAAATGGTGCTTGTGGCAGAACGCGCACATGGATTTCTACCAAACAACGTGCTAAGCATGCCGATGCTGCTCTTTTTAGCACCCGCGCACGGATTTGTGCGAAAACGCGTTTTAAGCATGCACATGCATCTTTTGGTAGACGAGATTGAAGTTTTCTGCAAAACCACAAGATGTGCATGCAAATGGTGCTTTTCGCAGAACGCGCACGTGGATTTCTACCAAACAACGTGCTAAGCATGCCGATGCTGCTCTTTTTAGCACCCGCGCACGGATTCGTGCGAAAACGCGTTTTAAGCATGCACATGCATCTTATGGTAGACGCGGATGAAGTTTTCTGCAAAACCACAAGATGTGCATGCAAATGGTGCTTTTGGCAGAACGCGCACGTGGATTTCTACCAAACGACGTGCTAAGCATGCCGATGCTGCTCTTTTTAGCACCCGCGCACGGATTCGTGCGAAAACGCGTTTTAAGCATGCACATGCATCTTTTGGTAGACGAGATTGAAGTTTTCTGCAAAACCACAAGATGTGCATGCAAATGGTGCTTTTCGCAGAACGCGCACGTGGATTTCTACCAAACAACGTGCTAAGCATGCCGATGCTGCTCTTTTTAGCACCCGCGCACGGATTCGTGCGAAAACGCGTTTTAAGCATGCACATGCATCTTTTGGTAGACGCGGATGAAGTTTTCTGCAAAACCACAAGATGTGCATGCAAATGGTGCTCTTGGCAGAACGCGCACGTGGATTTCTACCAAACGACGTGCTAAGCATGCCGATGCTGCTCTTTTTAGCACCCGCGCACGGATTTGTGCGAAAACGCGTTTTAAGCATGCACATGCATATTTTGGTAGACGCGGATGAAGTTTTCTGCAAAACCACAACATGCGCATGCAAATGGTGCTTTTGGCAGAACGCGCACGTGGATTTCTACCAAACGACGTGCTAAGCATGCCGATGCTGCTCTTTTTAGCACCCGCGCACGGATTTGTGCGAAAACGCGTTTTAAGCCTCCACATGCATCTTTTGGTAGACGAGATTGAAGTTTTCTGCAAAACCACAAGATGTGCATGCAAATGGCGCTTTTGGCAGAACGCGCACGTGGATTTCTACGAAACAACGTGCTAAGCATGCCGATGCTGCTCTTTTTAGCACCCACGCACGGATTCGTGCGAAAACGCGTTTTAAGCATGCACATGCATCTTTTGGTAGACGAGATTGAAGTTTTCTGCAAAACCACAAGATGTGCATGCAAATGGTGCTTTTCGCAGAACGCCCACGTGGATTTCTACCAAACAACGTGCTAAGCATGCCGATGCTGCTCTTTTTAGCACCCGCGCACGGATGTGTGCGAAAACGCGTTTTAAGCATGCACATGCATCTTTTGGTAGACGAGATTGAAGTTTTCTGCAAAACCACAAGATGTGCATGCAAATGGTGCTTTTCGCAGAACGCGCACGTGGATTTCTACCAAACAACGTGCTAAGCATGCCGATGCTGCTCTTTTTAGCACCCGCGCACGGATTCGTGCGAAAACGCGTTTTAAGCATGCACATGCATCTTTTGGTAGACGCGGATGAAGTTTTCTGCAAAACCACAAGATGTCCATGCAAATGGTGCTTTTGGCAGAACGCGCACGTGGATTTCTACCAAACGACGTGCTAAGCATGCCGATGCTGCTCTTTTTAGCACCCGCGCACGGATTTGTGCGAAAACGCGTTTTAAGCATGCACATGCATCTTTTGGTAGTCGAGATTGAAGTTTTCTGCAAAACCACAAGATGTGCATGCAAATGGTGCTTGTGGCAGAACGCGCACGTGGTTTTCTACCAAACAACGTGCTAAGCATGCCGATGCTGCTCTTTTTAGCACCCGCGCACGGATTTGTGCGAAAACGCGTTTTAAGCATGCACATGCATGTTTTGGTAGACGAGATTGAAGTTTTCTGCAAAACCACAAGATGTGCATGCAAATGGTGCTTTTCGCAGAACGCGCACGTGGATTTCTACCAAACAACGTGCTAAGCATGCCGATGCTGCTCTTTTTAGCACCCGCGCACGGATTCGTGCGAAAACGCGTTTTAAGCATGCACACGCATCTTTTGGTAGACGCGGATGAAGTTTTCTGCAAAACCACAAGATGTGCATGCAAATGGTGCTTTTCGCAGAACGCGCACGTGGATTTCTACCAAACAACGTGCTAAGCATGCCGGTGCTCCTCTTTTTAGCACCCGCGCACGGATTCGTGCGAAAACGCGTTTTAAGCATGCACATGCATCTTTTGGTAGACGAGATTGAAGTTTTCTGCAAAACCACAAGATGTGCATGCAAATGGTGCTTTTCGCAGAACGCCCACGTGGATTTCTACCAAACAACGTGCTAAGCATGCCGATGCTGCTCTTTTTAGCACCCGCGCACGGATGTGTGCGAAAACGCGTTTTAAGCATGCACATGCATCTTTTGGTAGACGAGATTGAAGTTTTCTGCAAAACCACAAGATGTGCATGCAAATGGTGCTTTTCGCAGAACGCGCACGTGGATTTCTACCAAACAACGTGCTAAGCATGCCGATGCTGCTCTTTTTAGCACCCGCGCACGGATTCGTGCGAAAACGCGTTTTAAGCATGCACATGCATCTTTTGGTAGACGCGGATGAAGTTTTCTGCAAAACCACAAGATGTGCATGCAAATGGTGCTTTTGGCAGAACGCGCACGTGGATTTCTACCAAACGACGTGCTAAGCATGCCGATGCTGCTCTTTTTAGCACCCGCGCACGGATTCGTGCGAAAACACGTTTTAAGCATGTACATGCATCTTTTGGTAGACGAGATTGAAGTTTTCTGCAAAACCACAAGATGTGCATGCAAATGGTGCTTGTGGCAGAATGCGCACGTGGTTTTCTACCAAACAACGTGCTAAGCATGCCGATGCTGCTCTTTTTAGCACCCGCGCACGGATTTGTGCGAAAACGCGTTTTAAGCATGCACATGCATGTTTTGGTAGACGAGATTGAAGTTTTCTGCAAAACCACAAGATGTGCATGCAAATGGTGCTTTTCGCAGAACGCGCACGTGGATTTCTACCAAACAACGTGCTAAGCATGCCGATGCTGCTCTTTTTAGCACCCGCGCACGGATTCGTGCGAAAACGCGTTTTAAGCATGCACACGCATCTTTTGGTAGACGCGGATGAAGTTTTCTGCAAAACCAGAAGATGTGCATGCAAATGGTGCTTTTCGCAGAACGCGCACGTGGATTTCTACCAAACAACGTGCTAAGCATGCCGATGCTCCTCTTTTTAGCACCCGCGCACGGATTCGTACGAAAACGCGTTTTAAGCATGCACATGCATCTTTTGGTAGACGAGATTGAAGTTTTCTGCAAAACCACAAGATGTGCATGCAAATGGTGCTTTTCGCAGAACGCCCACGTGGATTTCTACCAAACAACGTGCTAAGCATGCCGATGCTGCTCTTTTTAGCACCCGCGCACGGATTCGTGCGAAAACGCGTTTTAAGCATGCACATGCATCTTTTGGTAGACGAGATTGAAGTTTTCTGCAAAACCACAAGATGTGCATGCAAATGGTGCTTGTGGCAGAACGCGCACGTGGATTTCTACCAAACCACGTGCTAAGCATGCCGATGCTGCTCCTTTTAGCACCCGCGCACGGATTTGTGCGAAAACGCGTTTTAAGCATGCACATGCATCTTTTGGTAGACGAGATTGAAGTTTTCTGCAAAACCACAAGATGTGCATGCAAATGGTGCTTTTCGCAGAACGCGCGCGTGGATTTCTAACAAACAACGTGCTAAGCATGCCGATGCTGCTCTTTTTAGCACCCGCGCACGGATTCGTGCGAAAACGCGTTTTAAGCATGCACATGCATCTTTTGGTAGACGCGGATGAAGTTTTCTGCAAAACCACAAGATGTGCATGCAAATGGTGCTTTTGGCAGAACGCGCATGTGGATTTCTACCAAACGACGTGCTAAGCATGACGATGCTGCTCTTTTTAGCACCCGCGCACGGATTCGTGCGAAAACGCGTTTTAAGCATGCACATGCATCTTTTGGTAGACGAGATTGAAGTTTTCTGCAAAACCACAAGATGTGCATGCAAATGGTGCTTGTGGCAGAACGCGCACGTGGATTTCTACCAAACAACGTGCTAAGCATGCCGATGCTGCTATTTTTAGCACCCGCGCACGGATTTGTGCGAAAACGCGTTTTAAGCATGCACATGCATCTTTTGGTAGACGAGATTGAAGTTTTCTGCAAAACCACAAGATGTGCATGCAAATGGTGCTTTTCGCAGAACGCGCACGTGGATTTCTAACAAACAACGTGCTAAGCATGCCGATGCTGCTCTTTTTAGCACCCGCGCACGGATTCGTGCGAAAACGCGTTTTAAGCATGCACATGCATCTTTTGGTAGACGAGATTGAAGTTTTCTGCAAAACCACAAGATGTGCATGCAAATGGTGCTTTTCGCAGAACGCGCACGTGGATTTCTACCAAACAACGTGCTAAGCATGCCGATGCTGCTCTTTTTAGCACCCGCCCACGGATTCGTGCGAAAACGCGTTTTAAGCATGCACATGCATCTTTTGGTAGACGCGGATGAAGTTTTCTGCAAAACTACAAGATGTGCATGCAAATGGTGCTTTTGGCAGAACGCGCACGTGGATTTCTACCAAACGACGTGCTAAGCATGCCGATGCTGCTCTTTTTAGCACCCGCGCACGGATTCGTGCGAAAACACGTTTTAAGCATGCACATGCATCTTTTGGTAGACGAGATTGAAGTTTTCTGCAAAACCACAAGATGTGCATGCAAATGGTGCTTGTGGCAGAACGCGCACGTGGTTTTCTACCAAACAACGTGCTAAGCATGCCGATGCTGCTCTTTTTAGCACCCGCGCACGGATTTGTGCGAAAACGCGTTTTAAGCATGCACATGCATGTTTTGGTAGACGAGATTGAAGTTTTCTGCAAAACCTCAAGATGTGCATGCAAATGGTGCTTTTCGCAGAACGCGCACGTGGATTTCTACCAAACAACGTGCTAAGCATGCCGATGCTGCTCTTTTTAGCACCCGCGCACGGATTCGTGCGAAAACGCGTTTTAAGCATGCACACGCATCTTTTGGTAGACGCGGATGAAGTTTTCTGCAAAACCAGAAGATGTGCATGCAAATGGTGCTTTTCGCAGAACGCGCACGTGGATTTCTACCAAACAACGTGCTAAGCATGCCGATGCTCCTCTTTTTAGCACCCGCGCACGGATTCGTACGAAAACGCGTTTTAAGCATGCACATGCATCTTTTGGTAGACGAGATTGAAGTTTTCTGCAAAACCACAAGATGTGCATGCAAATGGTGCTTTTCGCAGAACGCCCACGTGGATTTCTACCAAACAACGTGCTAAGCATGCCGATGCTGCTCCTTTTAGCACCCGCGCACGGATTTGTGCGAAAACGCGTTTTAAGCATGCACATGCATCTTTTGGTAGACGAGATTGAAGTTTTCTGCAAAACCACAAGATGTGCATGCAAATGGTGCTTTTCGCAGAACGCGCACGTGGATTTCTAACAAACAACGTGCTAAGCATGCCGATGCTGCTCTTTTTAGCACCCGCGCACGGATTCGTGCGAAAACGCGTTTTAAGCATGCACATGCATCTTTTGGTAGACGCGGATGAAGTTTTCTGCAAAACCACAAGATGTGCATGCAAATGGTGCTTTTGGCAGAACGCGCATGTGGATTTCTACCAAACGACGTGCTAAGCATGCCGATGCTGCTCTTTTTAGCACCCGCGCACGGATTCGTGCGAAAACGCGTTTTAAGCATGCACATGCATCTTTTGGTAGACGAGATTGAAGTTTTCTGCAAAACCACAAGATGTGCATGCAAATGGTGCTTGTGGCAGAATGCGCACGTGGATTTCTACCAAACAACGTGCTAAGCATGCCGATGCTGCTATTTTTAGCACCCGCGCACGGATTTGTGCGAAAACGCGTTTTAAGCATGCACATGCATCTTTTGGTAGACGAGATTGAAGTTTTCTGCAAAACCACAAGAAGTGCATGCAAATGGTGCTTTTCGCAGAACGCGCACGTGGATTTCTAACAAACAACGTGCTAAGCATGCCGATGCTGCTCTTTTTAGCACCCGCGCACGGATTCGTGCGAAAACGCGTTTTAAGCATGCACATGCATCTTTTGGTAGACGAGATTGAAGTTTTCTGCAAAACCACAAGATGTGCATGCAAATGGTGCTTTTCGCAGAACGCGCACGTGGATTTCTACCAAACAACGTGCTAAGCATGCCGATGCTGCTCTTTTTAGCACCCGCGCACGGATTTGTGCGAAAACGCGTTTTAAGCATGCACATGCATCTTTTGGTAGACGAGATTGAAGTTTTCTGCAAAACCACAAGATGTGCATGCAAATGGTGCTTTTCGCAGAACTCGCACGTGGATTTCTACCAAACAACGTGCTAAGCATGCCGATGCTGCTCTTTTTAGCACCCGCGCACGGATTCGTGCGAAAACGCGTTTTAAGCCTGCACATGCATCTTTTGGTAGACGAGATTGAAGTTTTCTGCAAAACCACAAGATGTGCATGCAAATGGTGCTTTTCGCCGAACGCGCACGTGGACTTCTACCAAACAACGTGCTAAGCATGCCGATGCTGCTCGTTTTAGCACCCGCGCACGGATTCGTGCGAAAACGCGTTTTAAGCATGCACATGCATCTTTTGGTAGACGCGGATGAAGTTTTCTGCAAAACCACAAGATGTGCATGCAAATGGTGCTTTTGGCAGAACGCGCACGTGGATTTCTACCAAACGACGTGCTAAGCATGCCGATGCTGCTCTTTTTAGCACCCGCGCACGGATTCGTGCGAAAACGCGTTTTAAGCATGCACATGCATCTTTTGGTAGACGAGATTGAAGTTTTCTGCAAAACCACAAGATGTGCATGCAAATGGTGCTTTTCGCAGAACGCGCACGTGGATTTCTACCAAACAACGTGCTAAGCATGCCGATGCTGCTATTTTTAGCACCCGCGCACGGATTTGTGCGAAAACGCGTTTTAAGCATGCACATGCATCTTTTGGTAGACGAGATTGAAGTTTTCTGCAAAACCACAAGATGTGCATGCAAATGGTGTTTTGCGCCGAACGCGCACGTGGATTTCTACCAAACAACGTGCTAAGCATGCCGATGCTGCTCGTTTTAGCACCCGCGCACGGATTCGTGCGAAAACGCGTTTTAAGCATGCACATGCATCTTTTGGTAGACGCGGATGAAGTTTTCTGCAAAACCACAAGATGTGCATGCAAATGGTGCTTTTGGCAGAACGCGCATGTGGATTTCTACCAAACGACGTGCTAAGCATGCCGACGCTGCTCTTTTTAGCACCCGCGCACGGATTCGTGCGAAAACGCGTTTTAAGCATGCACATGCATCTTTGGGTAGACGAGAATGAAGTTTTCTGCAAAACCACAAGATGTGCAAGCAAATGGTCCTTTTGGCAGAACGCGCACGTGGATTTCTACCAAACGACGTGCTAAGCATGCCGATGCTGCTCTTTTTAGCACCCGCGCACGGATTCGTGCGAAAACGCGTTTTAAGCATGCACATGCATCTTTTGGTAGACGCGGATGAAGTTTTCTGCAAAACCACAAGATGTGCATGCAAATGGTGCTTTTCGCAGAACGCGCACGTGGATTTCTACCAAACAACGTGCTAAGCATGCCGATGCTGCTCTTTTTAGCACCCGCGCACGGATTCGTGCGAAAACGCGTTTTAAGCATGCACATGCATCTTTTGGTAGACGAGATTGAAGTTTTCTGCAAAAGCACAAGATGTGCATGCAAATGGTGCTTTTCGCAGAACGCGCACGTGGATTTCTACCAAACAACGTGCTAAGCATGCCGATGCTGCTCTTTTTAGCACCCGCGCACGGATTCGTGCGAAAACGCGTTTTAAGCATGCACATGCATCTTTTGGTAGACGAGATTGAAGTTTTCTGCAAAACCACAAGATGTGCATGCAAATGGTGCTTTTCGCAGAACTCGCACGTGGATTTCTACCAAACAACGTGCTAAGCATGCCGATGCTGCTCTTTTTAGCACCCGCGCACGGATTCGTGCGAAAACGCGTTTTAAGCCTGCACATGCATCTTTTGGTAGACGAGATTGAAGTTTTCTGCAAAACCACAAGATGTGCATGCAAATGGTGCTTTACGCCGAACGCGCACGTGGATTTCTACCAAACAACGTGCTAAGCATGCCGATGCTGCTCGTTTTAGCACCCGCGCACGGATTCGTGCGAAAACGCGTTTTAAGCATGCACATGCATCTTTTGGTAGACGCGGATGAAGTTTTCTGCAAAACCACAAGATGTGCATGCAAATGGTGCTTTTCGCAGAACGCGCACGTGGATTTCTACCAAACAACGTGCTAAGCATGCCGATGCTCCTCTTTTTAGCACCCGCGCACGGATTCGTGCGAAAACGCGTTTTAAGCATGCACATGCATCTTTTGGTAGACGAGATTGAAGTTTTCTGCAAAACCACAAGATGTGCATGCAAATGGTGCTTTTCGCAGAACGCCCACGTGGATTTCTACCAAACAACGTGCTAAGCATGCCGATGCTGCTCTTTTTAGCACCCGCGCACGGATGTGTGCGAAAACGCGTTTTAAGCATGCACATGCATCTTTTGGTAGACGAGATTGAAGTTTTCTGCAAAACCACAAGATGTGCATGCAAATGGTGCTTTTCGCAGAACGCGCACGTGGATTTCTACCAAACAACGTGCTAAGCATGCCGATGCTGCTCTTTTTAGCACCCGCGCACGGATTCGTGCGAAAACGCGTTTTAAGCATGCACATGCATCTTTTGGTAGACGAGATTGAAGTTTTCTGCAAAACCACAAGATGTGCATGCAAATGGTGCTTTTCGCAGAACGCGCACGTGGATTTCTAACAAACAACGTGCTAAGCATGCCGATGCTGCTCTTTTTAGCACCCGCGCACGGATTCGTGCGAAAACGCGTTTTAAGCATGCACATGCATCTTTTGGTAGACGCGGATGAAGTTTTCTGCAAAACCACAAGATGTGCATGCAAATGGTGCTTTTGGCAGAACGCGCATGTGGATTTCTACCAAACGACGTGCTAAGCATGCCGATGCTGCTCTTTTTAGCACCCGCGCACGGATTCGTGCGAAAACGCGTTTTAAGCATGCACATGCATCTTTGGGTAGACGAGAATGAAGTTTTCTGCAAAACCACAAGATGTGCAAGCAAATGGTCCTTTTGGCAGAACGCGCACGTGGATTTCTACCAAACGACGTGCTAAGCATGCCGATGCTGCTCTTTTTAGCACCCGCGCACGGATTCGTGCGAAAACGCGTTTTAAGCATGCACATGCATCTTTTTGTAGACGCGGATGAAGTTTTCTGCAAAACCACAAGATGTGCATGCAAATGGTGCTTTTCGCAGAACGCGCACGTGGATTTCTACCAAACAACGTGCTAAGCATGCCGATGCTGCTCTTTTTAGCACCCGCGCACGGATTCGTGCGAAAACGCGTTTTAAGCATGCACATGCATCTTTTGGTAGACGAGATTGAAGTTTTCTGCAAAAGCACAAGATGTGCATGAAAATGGTGCTTTTCGCAGAACGCGCACGTGGATTTCTACCAAACAACGTGCTAAGCATGCCGATGCTGCTCTTTTTAGCACCCGCGCACGGATTTGTGCGAAAACGCGTTTTAAGCATGCACATGCATCTTTTGGTAGACGAGATTGAAGTTTTCTGCAAAACCACAAGATGTGCATGCAAATGGTGCTTTTCGCAGAACGCGCACGTGGATTTCTACCAAACAACGTGCTTAGCATGCCGATGCTGCTCTTTTTAGCACCCGCGCACGGATTTGTGCGAAAACGCGTTTTAAGCATGCACATGCATCTTTTGGTAGACGCGGATGAAGTTTTCTGCAAAACCACAAGATGTGCATGCAAATGGTGCTTTTGGCAGAACGCGCACGTGGATTTCTACCAAACGACGTGCTAAGCATGCCGATGCTGCTCTTTTTTGCACCCGCGCACGGATTCGTGCGAAAACGCGTTTTAAGCATGCACTTGCATCTTTTGGTAGACGAGATTGAAGTTTTCTGCAAAACCACAAGATGTGCATGCAAATGGTGCTTTTCGCAGAACGCGCACGTGGATTTCTACCAAACAACGTGCTAAGCATGCCGATGCTGCTCTTTTTAGCACCCGCGCACGGATTCGTGCGAAAACGCGTTTTAAGCATGCACATGCATCTTTTGGTAGACGAGATTGAAGTTTTCTGCAAAACCACAAGATGTGCATGCAAATGGTGCTTGTGGCAGAACGCGCACGTCGATTTCTACCAAACAACGTGCTAAGCATGCCGATGCTGCTCTTTTTAGCACCCGCGCACGGATTTGTGCGAAAACGCGTTTTAAGCATGCACATGCATCTTTTGGTAGACGAGATTGAAGTTTTCTGCAAAACCACAAGATGTGCATGCAAATGGTGCTTTTCGCAGAACGCGCACGTGGATTTCTAACAAACAACGTGCTAAGCATGCCGATGCTGCTCTTTTTAGCACCCGCGCACGGATTCGTGCGAAAACGCGTTTTAAGCATGCACATGCATCTTTTGGTAGACGAGATTGAAGTTTTCTGCAAAACCACAAGATGTGCATGCAAATGGTGCTTGTGGCAGAACGCGCACGTGGATTTCTACCAAACAACGTGCTAAGCATGCCGATGCTGCTCTTTTTAGCACCCGCGCACGGATTTGTGCGAAAACGCGTTTTATGCATGCACATGCATCTTTTGGTAGACGAGATTGAAGTTTTCTGCAAAACCACAAGATGTGCATGCAAATGGTGCTTTTCGCAGAACGCGCACGTGGATTTCTAACAAACAATGTGCTAAGCATGCCGATGCTGCTCTTTTTAGCACCCGCGCACGGCTTCGTGCGATAACGCGTTTTAAGCATGCACATGCATCTTTTGGTAGACGCGGATGAAGTTTTCTGCAAAGCCACAAGATGTGCATGCAAATGGTGCTTTTGGCAGAAAGCGCATGTGGATTTCTACCAAACGACGTGCTAAGCATGCCGATGCTGCTCTTTTTAGCACCCGCGCACATCTGTCTCGCGTGTGT
>NW_027315476.1:0-5000 GCF_023375885.2 Dermacentor andersoni
AATTCATCCGTGAGATAGGGAGCGTTGAGTCTGTACACAGGCTGAATTTTATAATATTGCCCACGCTGTTGCTGAGGTTACCCATGTCGGCAGGGCGCCCACAAGGCAGTAGTACAATGAAGTGAAGTGAAGGACATCGCTTCTCGGCCTTTTGGCTAAGATCAAAGTGTAGATTTTTAAAGCCCATGTACGAAGATTTACGAAGCCCATCTACGAAGATTTTTAAAGCCCATGTAGGCACCTCTTAATGATCTTTTATGTTTTAGAGAAGCGTTTTGCCATGTATTTTACACCTTTACAGTTTTAGCCTTTTATCACTAACACCACTAACTAGTTTTTTTAGTCATTTGTTTGCGTTTTTAGATTATACACCTTTTATCCGTTTTTTCCTTGGTTTTGTAACATATTTTTGATGTATTTGTAACTAGCATAAATAAAAAACTCTGTTCTTATCAGCTTAATATCTGATACGGGTTCTATATGGACCCACGATATTAAACCTATTTTTGGAAGTTGGCGGAGTGCTTGAAGCCTGCTTCACCTCCGCCGCAGGTCGGCCCGGTATTGCACTACCTCCGGGATCGGCCCCGCTCACTTAGGTGAGACTTCATTCAATCAAAATGAAGAGCACAAGCTCAACGCGAGCACTGACTTGACACGCACCATTCCTATACTACACGCAACGATGCCGGTTCGCGGACCACGAGAGTAATTAAACTGCCACTCCATCTGTGTGTAGCGTCGCACTTGTTGCGTCGCAAATGGGACAGCCGCTCCAGCAAATTTCTAGTTATGGGCTTCGAGAAAAATTAATGAAAGCAAAAGAAAGAACCAGAATTCCTATTTGTCCGATGTCTCTGAATGATTGTCTCCTGTAAAGAGCCACTTGGGGGGATGGGGGGTAGGATTAGCCGTGGGGTTCGCAATCAATATGAATCCCACTCAAAGCCAACACTGGATTTTGGAGTTCACTATCGCTTGGATCCGTAAACCACCGCGCCCACGCAAGCTCGCCCTGCCGCCGAAATCCGCTGCCCAAGTGGAAGAAAGATTCCCTATGAAAGAAAAATAGAGTGCCCGATTTCTGGCAACTACTGTGCAGCCTTTGTGTACACATTTTCGCAGCAGTGGGACCGAGCGCCTCGAAAACAAACTTGTCGTATGCCCGAATGTGGCGAAATATATTCAAGGGTTAAAAGGTGCCTCATCTTTCTAACCTGTATGTTACGAAGACCTGTTGCTACCTTTTCATCATGAACATCATCATCATCATCATCCTGGCTACGCCCACTGCAGGGCAAAGGCATCTCCCATGATCCTCCAAGTACCCCGGTCAGGTGCCGATTGTCGCCATGTAGTCCCTAATCTAATCTGCCCTCCTACCTTTCTGCCACCCCCTGCTACGCTTCCCTCCTCTCGGAATTCAGTCTGTAACCCTTAATGGCCACCGGTTATCTTCCCCCCAGATTGCATGCCCTGCGCATGCCCATTTGTTTTTCCTGGTTTAAACTTTGGTGTCATTAACGAGCGTTTGTTCTCGCACACCCCAATCTGCTCTATTCCGATCCCCCCGTGACGCCACACCCATCATCCTTCTTTCCAGAGCCCGTTGCGTCGCCCTCAGTTACCCTTCGGTAATCCTCAAAGCTTTTTGTTGGGACACTCGTGGCATCTTTCTCGTTTAATGAAGTCAAATTTTTTTCAGTTTTGGGGGAAAACTCAATGAGCTAGGCGCGATTGTGTCCCTGGCGCCGCTCTCAACAAGATGGCGGCGCCCATGCTTTTTGCCTGCAGGTTCGGCCCTACGCAGAACACGCCTGCCGGGCAGTGTAGCCACGTTGAAGGGGCAAAGCGTAGTGCAGTGAAGCGCTTGCTCGGGCGAAAAACGCAAATATGAGCCAAACAGGAATTTCCATTATTGGAAATTCCAGTTCAGTTTGCGCATTGCGTTCGCCTAAGGTAAAGAACACAAATGCGAGTGCCACAGCAGTCAAGTCAAAGCTTAGGATTGCGTACCATTTTTTTTTTTTTTTTCGTGCCTTTTACTCCTGGCCTGCGTGGCCCTAGCGCGCATGCACACGAAAGTAATGAAATGGTGAAAACACGAAATAATGCGGTGCGGCTGTATCATATCTATTTTGTGCGCTTTGTTCTTTGTGGACTACAGCGGTGTGCGTCATGAGAAAGTTTCGGTGCCCTTCTTGGGTGACCAGTGAAGCTATATTTAAAACCACATTGATTTGTACGGTTATTGCTACAAACTGCGTGTGGGTGTTTTTCTTTTTCGCTGCCAACGATGGGTTATCGCAACCGCGATCGGTTCTGCTGCTACGCTAGACGCGTGCTTGCCAACGGTTGGCTCTATACGCGACCCGCGACGCGTGGTCGGCACATTCAAGCAGTCAATTGCAAACCGTTCCAAGAAAAAGGATGTACTCCACTTGCCACCTAGTTCGACGATTGTACTTTCTGACCCTCGAGGAAGCGCCGCCATCCCACGTTTTCTATAATACGATAAGATTCAGAGCGACCGCGACCACTTGTCTTTGTCAATATCTCGGAAACGCTTTCTTTTTCTTTTTTTTTTTAAATCCAGATACTCAGACGCGCCCGTGTTCACGCGCACTTGCTCTCTCCGATAAGCAGGGAAGCTCGGTTGGGGTGGTGTCGGGCCTTGCGCATGCGCTGCTGAGCTCGTCGCTTCGCCGGCCGGTCGATGCTGGCGCGGTACTGGTAATGAACTTCGACGTGCATGGTGAAACGTCACTTTGTATTGCCACTGTAGACTAGCAATGCAATGTGTTTGCGAGCGATTGGATAAATGAGAAAGCGTGCACTGTCTACAGTTTATGCCCCTCTAGAGTAGTGGAAATGTTGCTCCAAGTGTTAGGTTTGTAATTTGCGCCTACGAACATGAACTAAACAAAGAAAATGGTCTGCAGCCGCCTTCGCTTCATAAAATTCCCGTACGAAGAAATTTCCGTGCGCGAATGAGAGAGCAAAAGAGAGAAACCATGCTAAGAAGAATGGCTGCCTTTTACGTGATCTCGCGCATGAAACCAGACGATGGATTAATTTTAGCCGTTCATTTTGATTTGCCGAATGTAAACCGGAACACTTTCTCCACGCGGTCTTCAGATTTGAATGGCAATCAATCACATCCTTTCTTTTTTTTTTTTTTTCTGTTTCTTTCTATCTGGAACCGAAAGAATTCAGAACGCCATTTCAATCTTAGATTCGATTAGATATCGTGACTGGTATGCTGAAATATCACGCCTTATCTGGTGTTAACCTTCTTGATCACGGCAATAAAAAATCGCCAGTTCCCGAACTTTAATCGCGCCGAAGATGAACCGATATGCTGGATTCTTATTGTCATGATTTTATAGAAAGCGCTGGTTCTATGGCTAGCTTTGAGGAAAAGAAAAACATCGTTCAGGAATGTATAACTCTAAACAACTAAAAAAAAAATCTGCCGGCAATTGGTACTACAACGAGAGTACTGAGAATACTGGAAAAGATGAAATCCAATCATGCTGAACTGAACTGAAATTATTTCATCAAGACATGCCCCGAAAAACGTGGCCACTTTCAATGATAATTTCAAATGTGATTTCTTTCTTTTTTTTTTTCTTTTTTACGACGGATAATAATTATCTTTCCAATGGCGGATGTGAAAATTTCAGAGCACGGCATTTTCGAAATCCCAAGGCCCCGGACGCATTCTCTCTTCTTTAAGTATTTTGGTGGTGCACACGGAGGAAAATTTCGCGCACGTAATTTATAAACTAGTAGTTGATTTTCTAGAAGAACACAAAGTGCTGACAAACGGCCAACCAGGACACAATTAAATTGGTATTACGCACGGTTTCGAAGCCGCGGTAACAAAAGGGTAACAAAGGGACGTTCATTTCGTGGTGTGGATTTCACGTCTCTCACAATAAAAAAAAAATAATAATAAAAACTACTGCATAAAATAGGTTTTCCCAAACTGGATGGTTTCGATCAGCTTTTGAACAGCCCTTCCTTAAATTGAGTTGGCGTTGATTGAGCAGGTGCGGGCCTCTGCTGTTTTGGATTTTTGTAAATGGCATCAGTACTGGACAGTCCGTTCACTTGAGGATCAAAGGAGAAACCCCCCAAAAAAATATCATATCGTGGTGAGAGACGTGGCAGATGAGTACAATTATCGGCAGAAAAAAAAAAAAAGGAAAACCGCCTCGTACTCAGAAGCCGCTCCTCTCACGTGTGAAGCTTCAAACAAATTGTTTTTCTTGAGACGCTCTATAAAGTTATACACAGCTCCTTAAATGCAGCACCCGCACACAAAGCCAAACGTTCCAAGCTGGAAAGAAAGCATGAAATTCGCGGTGCCCGTTTCCTGTGAAACAACGGGCAACATTACGCCAAGTCCGCTACCACGTCAGCCGGGGCGGCCACACCCCGCCCGCGCTTAAGCCACATATGGCGACTGAAAATGCTCACCGCTCAAGCTGCGCGCGGCAAAGTCCGCAACCACGTCAGCCGGGGCGGCCACGGAGAGCGCCGAACGCCCGCGCTTAAGCCTGAAAATGCTCGGCGCTTACGCCAGGTAGCGAGAAAAAATGCTCGGCGCTTAAGCCACGCGGGGACTAAAACTGAAGCCACGGGATTGTTGCTGAAATTGTATGCATTCCGGTGGAAGTCTGTCGGCGCCGGCGCGCGGCAAAGTCCGCAACCACGTCAGCCGGGGCGGCCACGGAGAGCGCCGAACGCCCGCGCTTAAGGCTGAAAATGCTCGGCGCTTAAGCCAGGTAGCGCGATAAAAATGCTCGGCGCTTAAGCCAGGTAGCGAGTAAAAATGCTCGGCGCTTAAGCCACGCGGGGACTGCAACTGAACCCACGGGATTGTTGTTGCTGAAATTGTATGCAGTCCGGTAGAAGTCTGTCGCGCGCCTGCGCGCGGCAAAGTCCGCAACCACGTCAGCCGGGGCGGCGAAAAAAAAAAAAAAAAAAAAAAA
>NW_027315476.1:10000-24335 GCF_023375885.2 Dermacentor andersoni
TGGTAAGCGACCGTGTCTGAAGCCCAAACACCACCGAGGCAAAGATCGCCTTAGCAGCGCGCCGCTTCAGCGGGCACCGCAGGGGCGACTAAAACCTGGCGGGAGGCATCGTCTCGTGTAGCGTCGCCCCTGCCCCAACTGGAGTGGCCCAGTCTTTAGGGGACAGAGACTGCGAAGCACTTGGACCGACGGCGGACTACGACGGAACGCTTCAGCTCGGCCAACGGGGCACCCACGCTCTCGAAGGAGACATTTTCCGTTTCGCGGCAATTCTCCGCCGTGCCGTGACTCTTCTCGCTCGCAGACTGCGCTGTCGCGTCGAACCGCTTTCGGGGGCCACCCTTCTCCTCCCCGCTCCTCGCAAGAATCTGCCGATTCCCATTCCTGCGACGAAGCCCGGAAGGGCGCCCACACAACTGCGGTGACGTGAACGAGCGACCAGCTCTGGAGCTCGACGTACTTCGAAGGCAAACAGCGCAAATTGCGATCGCGCTGGCTTTGCGCACGGCGCGGGAATCGGCCGGCGTTTCATTCCCACGTTTTCCGTGCACGCAAGCGTGCGCTTCCGACTCTCTCGCAAACGTGCGCGCTACATGGCAACAGACGTTCGCGCCTCGTGCTTGGACCGCTCTTTCCCTGCAGGTATCCGACTCCATCCTGCGGCGGTCTTGCTAGAGGCGCGCACTCGTCACGCTGCAGTAGTAATGCCTCGTTTCCGTCTTTTCGAAGAATTGGCACAACGGTTTGCCACCGTCTCCCTCTCGTGAGGCCGCTGGCGCGTGGCTTTAGCGCTCAACGTACTGTCCATGATGCCGACGCGGTCAAAACGAGTCGACGGACGCACGTTCCCTGTGCGCCGAAGTCTCTCTTGATATGTGATCCGACCCTCAGACAGACGAAGCCAAGGGAAGACCCAAGGCCGCAATGTGCGTTCAAAGAATCAGTGCTCAGTGTGTCCTGCAATTCACACCAAGTCTCGCAGCTGGCTGCGTTCTTCATCGACCCGAGAACCGAGTGATCCACCGCTTAGAGTCGTGAAAAATAGTTTGTTCAATTCAGTACAGTACAACCAGGGTTTTAGGCACGTGGCGTCTCCCTGTGTGTGGTTTCGAAGAGCGCCTTTCGGCGTGCGCTCCTCCAGTCTCGCTCTTTCGGCGGCCGCGTCTCAGCAGCTGAAAGCCTAATGGCACTCCACTCCTGCTACTCGCGCGTGTGTTTTGCGCCCACGCCTTCCTCGCTTGCCCTCGAGGTAGCTTATGCCGTTTGCGCGCACTCGAAGCCGGTTTTACCTGCCATCCAACCACCGGACCCGTGTGTCTCGTGTGCACGTTCACATCGCTCCACTAAAAATTGCAAAGAGCGACAGAGCCATGATTAGGGCTAAGCCGCTGTGGAGTCTTTAACGGCTACACGGCCACGGGCAGGGCTTCACCCCCATCGACGTGCTTCGCTTCAGTCAGCAGTAGGTTCATAGAAGGGCCTCAAACACACACACACTTTCGCATCGGCAGATCGCCGCAGCATAACCGCTGTTGATCCAACAGCCTACTTGAGACGAAAGACAAGAGCCCGGCGCGCGTACTCGCGCAGCTCTCCAAAACCACTCGGCCAGTGCCAGGGACGGCTCCCTGCGCCGGCGCCACAACAAGTCTACTTGAGGCGGAAGACGAAGCCAGCAAGGGCCTGGCCGCAAGTGCGTTCGAATCCGGGACTACAGTCCCTCGTCTGTCCGTACTTCCTCTTTCGACGTGCGGCGCCTTCCCAAAGCGCACAAGTCCGCTAACCGCAGAACGCTTCCGACGTAGCAAAGCCGCGTTTCCTTCGGTACTTCGCAGCAACGCCGCCTTTCCCTCGGCGGCGGGCGAATAGCCTGCAGACGTCGTCGCATTAAACCGCGATCTCGACACCTCGCGCGTCACGAGCAGGAGCCGACCGGCAGCCTCCGGCCCTTTCGGACTCGGTGGCATTTGCCGCGGAGGACGGGAGAGCACTTTAGGCCACGGTTCCTTCCGTACTTGGCAGCCGCACCCTCATACCGACAGTTCCATGACCGACCGAGCGCCACACCGTTCCTTTAGTACTTGGGCGGCAACAAAGTCGGGTCGTTACTCCATACTCGCCGCAGGAAGCGACCGGCAGCCGCCAGACTTTTCAGACTCGGCAGCGTTTGCCGCGGAGGACGGGAGAGCGCTCGCACCACGGTTCCGTGTGTGTACTAAGCGGCAGCGGCATTAGCTCTCGACCGTCAGTTCCTTGACCGACCGCACGCTTCGCCGTTCCCCTCGTACTGGGCAAAGCAGCAGGTCGGGTCGTCTTACTCCCATTCCGCGCAAGAGCGCCAAAGCGGACAGAAAGCCCACCCAGTGTGCGTTACGCCGTTTCTACCCGCGGGCGCGGCCAAGCCAACCGTCCAAGGTTGCAGCCGGCGTCCACTGGGCGCAACAAATTTGGCACGGGGCGCCCCTCAAAATTCAGGCAGTCCCCGGCATGTTCGGGTATAGCCGTCCCCGCGTCCAAGCGGGGCCAGCGGCGGAAAGCGTCGGGCGCAGCGAGCTGCTTCACCCACACGGGGTAGAAACAATGGCGCTCGCCACCCTTCACAATCCGGTAATGATCCTTCCGCAGGTTCACCTACGGAAACCTTGTTACGACTTTTACTTCCTCTAAATGATCAAGTTTGGTCATCTTTCCAACAGACCGGCGCAACCGAAAGGCCGCGCCGGACATCGGTCCGAAGACCTCACTAAATCATTCAATCGGTAGTAGCGACGGGCGGTGTGTACAAAGGGCAGGGACGTAATCAACGCGAGCTTATGACTCGCGCTTACTGGGAATTCCTCGTTCAAGGGGAACAATTGCAAGCCCCTATCCCAATCACGAAAGAAGTTCCACGGGTTACCCAGTCTTTTCAGACAGGGATAAAGACACGCTGCTTCCTTCAGTGTAGCGCGCGTGCGGCCCCGGACATCTAAGGGCATCACAGACCTGTTATTGCTCTGTTTCGTGCGGCTAGGAGCCGCTTGTCCCTCTAAGAAGGTTGTAAGGTGCTGGGAACCCCGCACCTATTTAATAGGCTAGAGTCTCGTTCGTTATCGGAATTAACCAGACAAATCGCTCCACCAACTAAGAACGGCCATGCACCACCATCCACCGAATCAAGAAAGAGCTCTCAATCTGTCAATCCTCCCAGTGTCCGGGCCGGGTAAGTTTTCCCGTGTTGAGTCAAATTAAGCCGCAGGCTCCACTCCTGGTGGTGCCCTTCCGTCAATTCCTTTAAGTTTCAGCTTTGCAACCATACTTCCCCCGGAACCCAAACACTTTGGTTTCCCGGAAGCTGCCCGCCGAGTCATTTGAGTAACTCAGGCGGATCGCTGGTTGGCATCGTTTATGGTCAGAACTAGGGCGGTATCTGATCGCCTTCGAACCTCTGACTTTCGTTCTTGATCAAAGAAAACATTCTTGGCAAATGCTTTCGCAGTAGTTCGTCTTGCGACGGTCCAAGAATTTCACCTCTAGCGCCGCAATACGAATGCCCCCGTCTGTCCCTCTTAATCATTACCTCGTATTCCAAAAACCAACAGAACAGAAACGAGGTCTTGTTCTATTATTCCATGCAAGTTTATTCAGGCGACTCGCCTGCGTTGAGCACTCTAATTTTTTCAAAGTAAAAGCACCGGCCTTCTCGAGGCACACAATGAAGTGCACCAAGAAAGGACCGGCATGATGTTCAGTCCGAGCCGTCGCATCGGGTAGATGCACTACTCGTCTGGAACTGAGATCCAACTACGAGCTTTTTAACCGCAGCAGCTTTAGTATACGCTATTGGAGCTGGAATTACCGCGGCTGCTGGCACCAGACTTGCCCTCCAATTGATCCTCGTTAAAGGATTTAGAGTGTACTCATTTCAATTACGGGGCCTCAAAAGAGTCCCGTATTGTTATTTTTCGTCACTACCTCCCCGTGCCGGGAGTGGGTAATTTGCGCGCCTGCTGCCTTCCTTGGATGTGGTAGCCGTTTCTCAGGCTCCCTCTCCGGAATCGAACCCTGATTCTCCGTTACCCGTAACAACCATGGTAAGCAAGTAACCTACCATCGAAAGTTGATAAGGCAGACACTTGAAAGAAACGTCGCCGGCTCGTGGCCATGCGATCAGCACAAAGTTATCCAGAGTCACCACACAATACGGGCCGAAACCCGATCGATCTTGGTCTAATAAAAGCACCCGTCGCCCAAAGGGCTTCAGGCTCACTGCATGTATTAGCTCTAGAATTGCCACAGTTATCCAAGTAGGAAGAAACGATCTAAGGAACCATAACTGATTTAATGAGCCATTCGCGGTTTCGCCTTATTTCGGCATGTACTTAGACATGCATGGCTTAATCTTTGAGACAAGCATATGATTACTGGCAGGATCAACCAGGTAATCGTTCAACTGCGCGTCCAGCCTTTCAAGCAGGCCGGACGCCGTTTTTGCGATGCCGAGGCCACCTTCAGGCGCCCCAACACGCTTCGTTCTCGCAAAGGGTAGCACTTTGCACAGTCCGAGACGACGGCGTTCGAGCTCGCAACGGCGCCCTCCCCGCAGGGCCGGGTATCGCCACGCGGCAAGAAGCACGCAACATTCTCGATAGACCGGTTGTGTCGACTCGATCGCGGCTTGCGGTTTCTCTCGAGCCCGCAGCACTGGTGGACCGACCGACACTTGCAACGTAGCCGAGACGGCAAAGCCGCTAGGCGACGGGTCACGCCCGCGCCTTCGGCGCTTTCGTATTTGATTCGTCCGAGGACGATGCGGAACACACTTCGATATCGTGGAAAAAGCGTCGTCCGACAACCAGCCCCTAACGCATCAAGCGGATGAGGCTGCAGACGTCAGCTGTGGGATCCACGGGAGCGATACCGGGGACACGCTTGACGGGCACGAAGCCCGCCGCATATCAAACACCCAGGTCGCTTTGGGGGCGACTGCTCTCTGGGACCCCCATATAATAGCAGCGATAAGTACCCAGACCTCCATGGGGCCGTACTCGTGCCACTTTCGACGAGCGTTTGGCGAAAATCGTGCCGCCTCGTAACGCCGCGAGCAAGATTGAAAGCTTACGTCGGCAGCACAATGCCGAAGTCGTGAAAGCGCAGCGCGTCCACCGAATGCGCGAACGGCAATTTCTCGCCAATGGCCAGTACGGTTTCCTGCACAATTGCCTGTCTGTCGCCCTACGGGGCCCCCGGCCGATCGATTCGAGGCACGCTAGCACGGCCCCTTCGCCATTTCCGAGCACGAGTGCGAACAGTGCGGGCGGCGTGCTCGACGCCCCGGCTGACGTCGTTTCGGACTTTGTCTCTTCGCGTGCTCGCGGCAACGCCGCGGCCAACGACGACGTCTGCGCGGTTCTTTGCCGGTTCCCGGCGTGCTACAGTGCAGCCCTCTGCAGGGTGACACCGGCTCCGTCGTGGCCGTGCGGCGGCTTGTACGCAAAAGTTGCGTCAAAGGCGTCGCGCTCGCGCCGCCCCGGCACACGCGGTTTCGGACTTTGTCTCTTCCAGCGCTCGCGTAGTCGTGGGCACGATTGTCGACGTCGCAACGGTGCGCGGACACCGCCACGAGCACGCGCAAGACGAAAATCGCACTACGGTACAATGTCGGCCGGGGCCGTACGGCCCCTTACAGTAGCAGCGATAAGTGCCCAGACCTCCATGGGGCCGTACTCGTGCGACGCGGCGGCGTACTGCGCCGAGCCGAGCGCCAATATTTGGCTTTTGCAGGGCGGATTCGAGCTCTGGCGATCGCCGCGGTACCGCCGCTCACCGATTCAAGGCACGCTAGCGCGGCCCCTTCGCCATTTCCGAGCACGCGTGCGAACAGTGCGGGCGGCGTGCTCGACGCCCCGGCTGACGTCGTTTCGGACTTTGTCTCTTCGCGTGCTCGCGGCAACGCCGCGGCCAACGACGACGTCTGCGCGGTTCTTTGCCGGTTCCCGGCGTGCTACAGTGCAGCCCTCTGCAGGGTGACACCGGCTCCGTCGTGGCCGTGCGGCGGCTTGTACGCAAAAGTTGCGTCAAAGGCGTCGCGCTCGCGCCGCCCCGGCACACGCGGTTTCGGACTTTGTCTCTTCCAGCGCTCGCGTAGTCGTGGGCACGATTGTCGACGTCGCAACGGTGCGCGGACACCGCCACGAGCACGCGCAAGACGAAAATCGCACTACGGTACAATGTCGGCCGGGGCCGTACGGCCCCTTACAGTAGCAGCGATAAGTGCCCAGACCTCCATGGGGCCGTACTCGTGCGACGCGGCGGCGTACTGCGCCGAGCCGAGCGCCAATATTTGGCTTTTGCAGGGCGGATTCGAGCTCTGGCGATCGCCGCGGTACCGCCGCTCACCGATTCAAGGCACGCTAGCGCGGCCCCTTCGCCATTTCCGAGCACGCGTGCGAACAGTGCGGGCGGCGTGCTCGACGCCCCGGCTGACGTCGTTTCGGACTTTGTCTCTTCGCGTGCTCGCGGCAACGCCGCGGCCAACGACGACGTCTGCGCGGTTCTTTGCCGGTTCCCGGCGTGCTATAGTGCAGCCCTCTGCAGGGCGACACCGGCTCCGTCGTGTCCGTGCGGCGGCTTGTACGCAAAAGTTGCGTCAAAGGCGTCGCGCTCGCGCCGCCCCGGCACACGCGGTTTCGGACTTTGTCTCTTCCAGCGCTCGCAACCATGTCGGGGCCGACGCCGACGACTGCGTGGTGTTTCAACGATTGCCGGCGTGACACAATGCAGCTGCGTGCGGGATGCCAGCGATTCCGTCGTGTCCGTGCGGCGGCTTGTACGCAAAAGTTGCGTCAAAGGCGTCGCGCTCGCGCCGCCCCGGCACACGCGGTTTCGGACTTTGTCTCTTCCAGCGCTCGCGTAGTCGTGGGCACGATTGTCGACGTCGGAACGGTGCGCGGACACCGCCACGAGCACGCGCAAGACGAAAATCGCACTACGGTACAATGTCGGCCGGGGCCGTACGGCCCCTTACAGTAGCAGCGATAAGTGCCCAGACCTCCATGGGGCCGTACTCGTGCGACGCGGCGGCGTACTGCGCCGAGCCGAGCGCCAATATTTGGCTTTTGCAGGGCGGATTCGAGCTCTGGCTATCGCCGCGGTACCGCCGCTCACCGATTCAAGGCACGCTAGCGCGGCCCCTTCGCCATTTCCGAGCACGCGTGCGAACAGTGCGGGCGGCGTGCTCGACGCCCCGGCTGACGTCGTTTCGGACTTTGTCTCTTCGCGTGCTCGCGGCAACGCCGCGGCCAACGACGACGTCTGCGCGGTTCTTTGCCGGTTCCCGGCGTGCTATAGTGCAGCCCTCTGCAGGGCGACACCGGCTCCGTCGTGTCCGTGCGGCGGCTTGTACGCAAAAGTTGCGTCAAAGGCGTCGCGCTCGCGCCGCCCCGGCACACGCGGTTTCGGACTTTGTCTCTTCCAGCGCTCGCGTAGTCGTGGGCACGATTGTCGACGTCGGAACGGTGCGCGGACTACGCCACGAGCACGCGCAAGCCGAAAATCGCACTACGGTACAATGTCGGCCGGGGCCGTACGGCCCCTTACAGTAGCAGCGATAAGTGCCCAGACCTCCATGGGGCCGTACTCGTGCGACGCGGCGGCGTACTGCGCCGAGCCGAGCGCCAATATTTGGCTTTTGCAGGGCGGATTCGAGCTCTGGCGATCGCCGCGGTACCGCCGCTCACCGATTCAAGGCACGCTAGCGCGGCCCCTTCGCCATTTCCGAGCACGCGTGCGAACAGTGCGGGCGGCGTGCTCGACGCCCCGGCTGACGTCCTTTCGGACTTTGTCTCTTCGCGTGCTCGCGGCAACGCCGCGGCCAACGACGACGTCTGCGCGGTTCTTTGCCGGTTCCCGGCGTGCTATAGTGCAGCCCTCTGCAGGGTGACACCGGCTCCGTCGTGTCCGTGCGGCGGCTTGTACGCAAAAGTTGCGTCAAAGGCGTCGCGCTCGCGCCGCCCCGGCACACGCGGTTTCGGACTTTGTCTCTTCCAGCGCTCGCAACCATGTCGGGGCCGACGCCGACGACTGCGTGGTGTTTCAACGATTGCCGGCGTGACACAATGCAGCTGCGTGCGGGATGCCAGCGATTCCGTCGTGGCGGTGCGGCGGCTTGTACGCAAAAGTTGCGTCAAAGGCGTCGCGCTCGCACCGCCCCGGCACACGTGGTTTCGGACTTTGTCTCTTCGAGCGCTCGCAGCGATGTCGAGGCGATCGCTTACGTCTGCACGGTTTGCGGTGTGCTACAATGCAGCAGTCTGCCGCACTACACCTCTTGGTTGCCGAGGCCAGCACGGCAATTTACTGAAGCGAGCGCATTGCGCCCAGGCGGCAGCGGACTTTGTTGCTTCGGGAGTGCTCTTGCTGTAAAATTTGAACGGCTGCAGCTGCGCGAAGCAAGTGTACCTATTTTCACTCTCTCTCTGTCTGCCTTTGAGGCGACTGTAATTTCACTTTAAACGCAACTGGAGGCGGGAGCAACCTGATGAGAGTAGGTGGACTTCGGTACATGTAATTTAGAAATTGCTTTCAAGCTTTGAGGACATACACCTTCGCGCCATCTGCTTTCCCCGTCTCTTTGGCACTTTATAGTATGTGCTGCATGCTCTGCATTCCAAAGAAACACGCCTGTCTCTCTCCCTCTCTCACGTTCTTCTTCTTTTTGTAGCTGCTGTTGTAGAAGATGCTATGCTCTTTAATCGCTGTAACATAGAGTGCTTGCACAAGCCAACAACTTTTGCGTGTTTTTTTTTTTTTTCTCTTCCCAAGACGTTTCTGCCATTATTCACTAACTCTCGTTCTTAGTATGCAATGGAGCGTTAGCTCGCGCCATCTACCTTTCTTTCTGTATTGCAAAGTCCGCAGGTTTTCCTAGTTCCGTACACAGATGGCGCCAATGCGTTTTGGCGCCAGGTTCGAACGACCTCGCTCTACTCGTGTTTGGCATTTGAATGTTTCAAAGGGGTTTGCGACAGGGGGTGGTTCTTGTGCAAGGCTGAGCTTTCCAGCTGCGTTTAAGCTATGCTAGCATGTGTGCGTATATATATATATATATATATATATATATATATATAAATACACAAACACACACACACACACATGCATATATACATACACACACACGGTAATGGTAAAGATGATGAGGTAGCACTTTTTTTTTTCTTTTTTTTACAATGCCTGTGTTTCAGATGGCGATCTTTCTCCCCTCTATGTTTCCGGTTGGAAGGAGTGTGCAGCGTTTTCTATATTTATTTTGTCATTCACTTCTATGTTGCTCGTCTTCGTACATGGGGCATGCTACCTAATTCTACCGGTCGATTCGACACGTTGCGATCCGTCCCGGCCTGTGCCGTATCAAAATTTTCAGTGGGCCTTGCGGTAAATAAAAAGAAATGAAGGAAATGCGCGTAGTATATTACAATTGCACACGGGCTTGAAACGAAGCCCTCAAGGAAGGTCACCTTGAGCGGTCGCATTCAGACGGAAGTAAGCATTCCCCTGGCGCGTTTTTTTTCCGCTCGCCTGTTCCGTTTTCTACGAGGTTGCCTTGGTTGGTTTCGCGTTACAAGCAAGCTTGCACTCGGGTCTCGTTTCTACGCGACAGCGTTTCGTTAACAGCGAAAGACTGAGGCGTTGCGAATTCATCCGTGAGATAGGGAGCGTTGAGTCTGTACACAGGCTGAATTTTATAATATTGCCCACGCTGTTGCTGAGGTTACCCATGTCGGCAGGGCGCCCACAAGGCAGTAGTACAATGAAGTGAAGTGAAGGACATCGCTTCTCGGCCTTTTGGCTAAGATCAAAGTGTAGATTTTTAAAGCCCATGTACGAAGATTTACGAAGCCCATCTACGAAGATTTTTAAAGCCCATGTAGGCACCTCTTAATGATCTTTTATGTTTTAGAGAAGCGTTTTGCCATGTATTTTACACCTTTACAGTTTTAGCCTTTTATCACTAACACCACTAACTAGTTTTTTTAGTCATTTGTTTGCGTTTTTAGATTATACACCTTTTATCCGTTTTTTCCTTGGTTTTGTAACATATTTTTGATGTATTTGTAACTAGCATAAATAAAAAACTCTGTTCTTATCAGCTTAATATCTGATACGGGTTCTATATGGACCCACGATATTAAACCTATTTTTGGAAGTTGGCGGAGTGCTTGAAGCCTGCTTCACCTCCGCCGCAGGTCGGCCCGGTATTGCACTACCTCCGGGATCGGCCCCGCTCACTTAGGTGAGACTTCATTCAATCAAAATGAAGAGCACAAGCTCAACGCGAGCACTGACTTGACACGCACCATTCCTATACTACACGCAACGATGCCGGTTCGCGGACCACGAGAGTAATTAAACTGCCACTCCATCTGTGTGTAGCGTCGCACTTGTTGCGTCGCAAATGGGACAGCCGCTCCAGCAAATTTCTAGTTATGGGCTTCGAGAAAAATTAATGAAAGCAAAAGAAAGAACCAGAATTCCTATTTGTCCGATGTCTCTGAATGATTGTCTCCTGTAAAGAGCCACTTGGGGGGATGGGGGGTAGGATTAGCCGTGGGGTTCGCAATCAATATGAATCCCACTCAAAGCCAACACTGGATTTTGGAGTTCACTATCGCTTGGATCCGTAAACCACCGCGCCCACGCAAGCTCGCCCTGCCGCCGAAATCCGCTGCCCAAGTGGAAGAAAGATTCCCTATGAAAGAAAAATAGAGTGCCCGATTTCTGGCAACTACTGTGCAGCCTTTGTGTACACATTTTCGCAGCAGTGGGACCGAGCGCCTCGAAAACAAACTTGTCGTATGCCCGAATGTGGCGAAATATATTCAAGGGTTAAAAGGTGCCTCATCTTTCTAACCTGTATGTTACGAAGACCTGTTGCTACCTTTTCATCATGAACATCATCATCATCATCATCCTGGCTACGCCCACTGCAGGGCAAAGGCATCTCCCATGATCCTCCAAGTACCCCGGTCAGGTGCCGATTGTCGCCATGTAGTCCCTAATCTAATCTGCCCTCCTACCTTTCTGCCACCCCCTGCTACGCTTCCCTCCTCTCGGAATTCAGTCTGTAACCCTTAATGGCCACCGGTTATCTTCCCCCCAGATTGCATGCCCTGCGCATGCCCATTTGTTTTTCCTGGTTTAAACTTTGGTGTCATTAACGAGCGTTTGTTCTCGCACACCCCAATCTGCTCTATTCCGATCCCCCCGTGACGCCACACCCATCATCCTTCTTTCCAGAGCCCGTTGCGTCGCCCTCAGTTACCCTTCGGTAATCCTCAAAGCTTTTTGTTGGGACACTCGTGGCATCTTTCTCGTTTAATGAAGTCAAATTTTTTTCAGTTTTGGGGGAAAACTCAATGAGCTAGGCGCGATTGTGTCCCTGGCGCCGCTCTCAACAAGATGGCGGCGCCCATGCTTTTTGCCTGCAGGTTCGGCCCTACGCAGAACACGCCTGCCGGGCAGTGTAGCCACGTTGAAGGGGCAAAGCGTAGTGCAGTGAAGCGCTTGCTCGGGCGAAAAACGCAAATATGAGCCAAACAGGAATTTCCATTATTGGAAATTCCAGTTCAGTTTGCGCATTGCGTTCGCCTAAGGTAAAGAACACAAATGCGAGTGCCACAGCAGTCAAGTCAAAGCTTAGGATTGCGTACCATTTTTTTTTTTTTTTTCGTGCCTTTTACTCCTGGCCTGCGTGGCCCTAGCGCGCATGCACACGAAAGTAATGAAATGGTGAAAACACGAAATAATGCGGTGCGGCTGTATCATATCTATTTTGTGCGCTTTGTTCTTTGTGGACTACAGCGGTGTGCGTCATGAGAAAGTTTCGGTGCCCTTCTTGGGTGACCAGTGAAGCTATATTTAAAACCACATTGATTTGTACGGTTATTGCTACAAACTGCGTGTGGGTGTTTTTCTTTTTCGCTGCCAACGATGGGTTATCGCAACCGCGATCGGTTCTGCTGCTACGCTAGACGCGTGCTTGCCAACGGTTGGCTCTATACGCGACCCGCGACGCGTGGTCGGCACATTCAAGCAGTCAATTGCAAACCGTTCCAAGAAAAAGGATGTACTCCACTTGCCACCTAGTTCGACGATTGTACTTTCTGACCCTCGAGGAAGCGCCGCCATCCCACGTTTTCTATAATACGATAAGATTCAGAGCGACCGCGACCACTTGTCTTTGTCAATATCTCGGAAACGCTTTCTTTTTCTTTTTTTTTTTAAATCCAGATACTCAGACGCGCCCGTGTTCACGCGCACTTGCTCTCTCCGATAAGCAGGGAAGCTCGGTTGGGGTGGTGTCGGGCCTTGCGCATGCGCTGCTGAGCTCGTCGCTTCGCCGGCCGGTCGATGCTGGCGCGGTACTGGTAATGAACTTCGACGTGCATGGTGAAACGTCACTTTGTATTGCCACTGTAGACTAGCAATGCAATGTGTTTGCGAGCGATTGGATAAATGAGAAAGCGTGCACTGTCTACAGTTTATGCCCCTCTAGAGTAGTGGAAATGTTGCTCCAAGTGTTAGGTTTGTAATTTGCGCCTACGAACATGAACTAAACAAAGAAAATGGTCTGCAGCCGCCTTCGCTTCATAAAATTCCCGTACGAAGAAATTTCCGTGCGCGAATGAGAGAGCAAAAGAGAGAAACCATGCTAAGAAGAATGGCTGCCTTTTACGTGATCTCGCGCATGAAACCAGACGATGGATTAATTTTAGCCGTTCATTTTGATTTGCCGAATGTAAACCGGAACACTTTCTCCACGCGGTCTTCAGATTTGAATGGCAATCAATCACATCCTTTCTTTTTTTTTTTTTTTCTGTTTCTTTCTATCTGGAACCGAAAGAATTCAGAACGCCATTTCAATCTTAGATTCGATTAGATATCGTGACTGGTATGCTGAAATATCACGCCTTATCTGGTGTTAACCTTCTTGATCACGGCAATAAAAAATCGCCAGTTCCCGAACTTTAATCGCGCCGAAGATGAACCGATATGCTGGATTCTTATTGTCATGATTTTATAGAAAGCGCTGGTTCTATGGCTAGCTTTGAGGAAAAGAAAAACATCGTTCAGGAATGTATAACTCTAAACAACTAAAAAAAAAATCTGCCGGCAATTGGTACTACAACGAGAGTACTGAGAATACTGGAAAAGATGAAATCCAATCATGCTGAACTGAACTGAAATTATTTCATCAAGACATGCCCCGAAAAACGTGGCCACTTTCAATGATAATTTCAAATGTGATTTCTTTCTTTTTTTTTTTCTTTTTTACGACGGATAATAATTATCTTTCCAATGGCGGATGTGAAAATTTCAGAGCACGGCATTTTCGAAATCCCAAGGCCCCGGACGCATTCTCTCTTCTTTAAGTATTTTGGTGGTGCACACGGAGGAAAATTTCGCGCACGTAATTTATAAACTAGTAGTTGATTTTCTAGAAGAACACAAAGTGCTGACAAACGGCCAACCAGGACACAATTAAATTGGTATTACGCACGGTTTCGAAGCCGCGGTAACAAAAGGGTAACAAAGGGACGTTCATTTCGTGGTGTGGATTTCACGTCTCTCACAATAAAAAAAAAATAATAATAAAAACTACTGCATAAAATAGGTTTTCCCAAACTGGATGGTTTCGATCAGCTTTTGAACAGCCCTTCCTTAAATTGAGTTGGCGTTGATTGAGCAGGTGCGGGCCTCTGCTGTTTTGGATTTTTGTAAATGGCATCAGTACTGGACAGTCCGTTCACTTGAGGATCAAAGGAGAAACCCCCCAAAAAAATATCATATCGTGGTGAGAGACGTGGCAGATGAGTACAATTATCGGCAGAAAAAAAAAAAAAGGAAAACCGCCTCGTACTCAGAAGCCGCTCCTCTCACGTGTGAAGCTTCAAACAAATTGTTTTTCTTGAGACGCTCTATAAAGTTATACACAGCTCCTTAAATGCAGCACCCGCACACAAAGCCAAACGTTCCAAGCTGGAAAGAAAGCATGAAATTCGCGGTGCCCGTTTCCTGTGAAACAACGGGCAACATTACGCCAAGTCCGCTACCACGTCAGCCGGGGCGGCCACACCCCGCCCGCGCTTAAGCCACATATGGCGACTGAAAATGCTCACCGCTCAAGCTGCGCGCGGCAAAGTCCGCAACCACGTCAGCCGGGGCGGCCACGGAGAGCGCCGAACGCCCGCGCTTAAGCCTGAAAATGCTCGGCGCTTACGCCAGGTAGCGAGAAAAAATGCTCGGCGCTTAAGCCACGCGGGGACTAAAACTGAAGCCACGGGATTGTTGCTGAAAT
>NW_027315477.1:0-15000 GCF_023375885.2 Dermacentor andersoni
CACACGCGAGACAGATGGAGGGAACCAGCTACTAGATGGTTCGATTGGTCTTTCGCCCCTATACCCAGGTCGGACGATCGATTTGCACGTCAGAATCGCTTCGGACCTCCACCAGAGTTTCCTCTGGCCTCGTCCTGCCCGGGCATAGTTCACCATCTTTCGGGTGCCAACGTGTGCGCTCTCGCTCCGCCCCGGCGACGAGTGAGCGCCTGGGACGGGCCGTTGCTGCTCCCTTTTTCGGACCCCTGTGCGGTCCGGGATCGCAACGCAGCCCGCAAGGGGCCTTCACGTTTCATTGCGCCATTGGGTTTCGAGAGACCCATTGACTCGCGCACATGTTAGACTCCTTGGTCCGTGTTTCAAGACGGGTCGGGTGGGTTACCGACCTACTCGCCGCAAACCACGATAGCGCCTCCGCGGGAGAATTGCCCCGCTCGCAGCGGCTTCTCGCCGGCCAACCCGCCGCCACGGGACCAACCCGGACGACAGGAGACGACAAGCTTGCCCAGCGGGTTCTCCGCTCCGTTTCCGGAGGGCGTCATCGTTCGGGCCTCCCGACAGCCGGGAGAAGCCCATGGGGCCTGGACGGGGTGACGAACTTCTCGTGCACGGCGAGGTATAACTCCCGCGTGCCGTCCCCGAAGGGACGGGCAGGTCACCTCCATAGCCGGACTCAAAGTCGTACTTTTCCCATTGACCCGCGTCCGTCGCGGCGTTCTACCGGCGGTGGGAAGTGCGCACCCTGGAGACCGCGTCTGCGTGCCAGCAGCCGGAACAGCCCCCCGAAGGGGGCCGTTTACCCGACGCCGCCGGCTCCGCGGTCTTCCGGAGACTGAATCCCACCGCTTTCGAGCTTCGAGGGCCCACCCGTTTTACTCTAAGCGGTTTCACGTACTCTTGAACTCTCTCTTCAAAGTTCTTTTCAACTTTCCCTCACGGTACTTGTGAACTATCGGTCTCTCGGTCGTATTTAGCCTTAGATGGAGTTTACCACCCACTTAGGGCTGCACTCTCAAGCAACCCGACTCACGGGAGGCTTCATCCCGGGCGCGCAACGGCGGAGACGGGCCTGGCACCCACTCTGGGACAAGCCCCTGTCAGGGGGACTTGCACCGTCGCAAACACCCGAGAACGTCGCCTCCCATACACCACATTTCCCGACCGCCTGCAAGGACGGGGGATTCGGTGCTGGGCTCGGTCCCGTTTCGCTCGCAGCTACTCGGGGAATCCCTGTTGGTTTCTTTTCCTCCGCTTAGTGATATGCTTAAATTCAGCGGGTTGTCTCGCCTGATCTGAGGTCGACAACGGATACATCGCTTTCGCCCATTCCAGCACGACCGAGTACGACGCCCTGCCACGTCCTTACGGACGAGGCTGGCAGGCGGCACAACGCCTGCGCGCGTGCGTCATACGAGCGGTATGCCGAAAAGGACTCGACACGTTCGAAAACCCAGCGCCAACCGAGTGCGACGCCCTACCACGTCCTTCGCCCAACACGGAGCTACTTATAGACGAGGCTGGCAGGCGGTGAACCGCCTGCGCGCGTGCGGCGCACGAGCAGTTGCGTGGTAAGCGACCGTGTCTGAAGCCCAAACACCACCGAGGCAAAGATCGCCTTAGCAGCGCGCCGCTTCAGCGGGCACCGCAGGGGCGACTAAAACCTGGCGGGAGGCATCGTCTCGTGTAGCGTCGCCCCTGCCCCAACTGGAGTGGCCCAGTCTTTAGGGGACAGAGACTGCGAAGCACTTGGACCGACGGCGGACTACGACGGAACGCTTCAGCTCCGCCAACGGGGCACCCACGCTCTCGAAGGAGACATTTTCCGTTTCGCGGCAATTCTCCGCCGTGCCGTGACTCTTCTCGCTCGCAGACGGCGCTGTCGCGTCGAACCGCTTTCGGGGGCCACCCTTCTCCTCCCCGCTCCTCGCAAGAATCTGCCGATTCCCATTCCTGCGACGAAGCCCGGAAGGGCGCCCACACAGCTGCGGTGACGTGAACGAGCGACCAGCTCTGGAGCTCGACGTACTTCGAAGGCAAACAGCGCAAATTGCGATCGCGCTGGCTTTGCGCACGGCGCGGGAATCGGCCGGCGTTTCATTCCCACGTTTTCCGTGCACGCAAGCGTGCGCTTCCGACTCTCTCGCAAACGTGCGCGCTACATGGCAACAGACGTTCGCGCCTCGTGCTTGGACCGCTCTTTCCCTGCAGGTATCCGACTCCATCCTGCGGCGGTCTTACTAGAGGCGCGCACTCGTCACGCTGCAGTAGTATTGCCTCGTTTCCGTCTTTTCGAAGAATTGGCACAACGGTTTGCCACCGTCTCCCTCTCGTGAGGCCGCTGGCGCGTGGCTTTAGCGCTCAACGTACTGTCCATGATGCCGACGCGGTCAAAACGAGTCGACGGACGCACGTTCCCTGTGCGCCGAAGTCTCTCTTGATATGTGATCCGACCCTCAGACAGACGAAGCCAAGGGAAGACCCAAGGCCGCAATGTGCGTTCAAAGAATCAGTGCTCAGTGTGTCCTGCAATTCACACCAAGTCTCGCAGCTGGCTGCGTTCTTCATCGACCCGAGAACCGAGTGATCCACCGCTTAGAGTCGTGAAAAATAGTTTGTTCAATTCAGTACAGTACAACCAGGGTTTTAGGCACGTGGCGTCTCCCTGTGTGTGGTTTCGAAGAGCGCCTTTCGGCGTGCGCTCCTCCAGTCTCGCTCTTTCGGCGGCCGCGTCTCAGCAGCTGAAAGCCTAATGGCACTCCACTCCTGCTACTCGCGCGTGTGTTTTGCGCCCACGCCTTCCTCGCTTGCCCTCGAGGCACCTTATGCCGTTTGCGCGCACTCGAAGCCGGTTTTACCTGCCAACCATCCACCGGACCCGTGTGTCTCGTGTGCACGTTCACATCGCTCCACTAAAAATTGCAAAGAGCGACAGAGCCATGATTAGGGCTAAGCCGCTGTGGAGTCTTTAACGGCTACACGGCCACGGGCAGGGCTTCACCCCCATCGACGTGCTTCGCTTCAGTCAGCAGTAGGTTCATAGAAGGGCCTCAAACACACACACACTTTCGCATCGGCAGATCGCCGCAGCATAACCGCTGTTGATCCAACAGCCTACTTGAGACGAAAGACAAGAGCCCGGCGCGCGTACTCGCGCAGCTCTCCAAAACCACTCGGCCAGTGCCAGGGACGGCTCCCTGCGCCGGCGCCACAACAAGTCTACTTGAGGCGGAAGACGAAGCCAGCAAGGGCCTGGCCGCAAGTGCGTTCGAAACCGGGACTACAGTCCCTCGTCTGTCCGTACTTCCTCTTTCGACGTGCGGCGCCTTCCCAAAGCGCACAAGTCCGCTAACCGCAGAACGCTTCCGACGTAGCAAAGCCGCGTTTCCTTCGGTACTTCGCAGCAACGCCGCCTTTCCCTCGGCGGCGGGCGAATAGCCTGCAGACGTCGTCGCATTAAACCGCGATCTCGACACCTCGCGCGTCACGAGCAGGAGCCGACCGGCAGCCTCCGGCCCTTTCGGACTCGGTGGCATTTGCCGCGGAGGACGGGAGAGCACTTTAGGCCACGGTTCCTTCCGTACTTGGCAGCCGCACCCTCATACCGACAGTTCCATGACCGACCGAGCGCCACACCGTTCCTTTAGTACTTGGGTGGCAACAAAGTCGGGTCGTTACTCCATACTCGCCGCAGGAAGCGACCGGCAGCCGCCAGCCTTTTCAGACTCGGCAGCGTTTGCCGCGGAGGACGGGAGAGCGCTCGCACCACGGTTCCGTGTGTGTACTAAGCGGCAGCGGCATTAGCTCTCGACCGTCAGTTCCTTGACCGACCGCACGCTTCGCCGTTCCCCTCGTACTGGGCAAAGCAGCAGGTCGGGTCGTCTTACTCCCATTCCGCGCAAGAGCGCCAAAGCGGACAGAAAGCCCACCCAGTGTGCGTTACGCCGTTTCTACCCGCGGGCGCGGCCAAGCCAACCGTCCAAGGTTGCAGCCGGCGTCCACTGGGCGCAACAAATTTGGCACGGGGCGCCCCTCAAAATTCAGGCAGTCCCCGGCATGTTCGGGTATAGCCGTCCCCGCGTCCAAGCGGGGCCAGCGGCGGAAAGCGTCGGGCGCAGCGAGCTGCTTCACCCACACGGGGTAGAAACAATGGCGCTCGCCACCCTTCACAATCCGGTAATGATCCTTCCGCAGGTTCACCTACGGAAACCTTGTTACGACTTTTACTTCCTCTAAATGATCAAGTTTGGTCATCTTTCCAACAGACCGGCGCAACCGAAAGGCCGCGCCGGACATCGGTCCGAAGACCTCACTAAATCATTCAATCGGTAGTAGCGACGGGCGGTGTGTACAAAGGGCAGGGACGTAATCAACGCGAGCTTATGACTCGCGCTTACTGGGAATTCCTCGTTCAAGGGGAACAATTGCAAGCCCCTATCCCAATCACGAAAGAAGTTCCACGGGTTACCCAGTCCTTTCAGACAGGGATAAAGACACGCTGCTTCCTTCAGTGTAGCGCGCGTGCGGCCCCGGACATCTAAGGGCATCACAGACCTGTTATTGCTCTGTTTCGTGCGGCTAGGAGCCGCTTGTCCCTCTAAGAAGGTTGTAAGGTGCTGGGAACCCCGCACCTATTTAATAGGCTAGAGTCTCGTTCGTTATCGGAATTAACCAGACAAATCGCTCCACCAACTAAGAACGGCCATGCACCACCATCCACCGAATCAAGAAAGAGCTCTCAATCTGTCAATCCTCCCAGTGTCCGGGCCGGGTAAGTTTTCCCGTGTTGAGTCAAATTAAGCCGCAGGCTCCACTCCTGGTGGTGCCCTTCCGTCAATTCCTTTAAGTTTCAGCTTTGCAACCATACTTCCCCCGGAACCCAAACACTTTGGTTTCCCGGAAGCTGCCCGCCGAGTCATTTGAGTAACTCAGGCGGATCGCTGGTTGGCATCGTTTATGGTCAGAACTAGGGCGGTATCTGATCGCCTTCGAACCTCTGACTTTCGTTCTTGATCAAAGAAAACATTCTTGGCAAATGCTTTCGCAGTAGTTCGTCTTGCGACGGTCCAAGAATTTCACCTCTAGCGCCGCAATACGAATGCCCCCGTCTGTCCCTCTTAATCATTACCTCGTATTCCAAAAACCAACAGAACAGAAACGAGGTCTTGTTCTATTATTCCATGCAAGTTTATTCAGGCGACTCGCCTGCGTTGAGCACTCTAATTTTTTCAAAGTAAAAGCACCGGCCTTCTCGAGGCACACAATGAAGTGCACCAAGAAAGGACCGGCATGATGTTCAGTCCGAGCCGTCGCATCGGGTAGATGCACTACTCGTCTGGAACTGAGATCCAACTACGAGCTTTTTAACCGCAGCAGCTTTAGTATACGCTATTGGAGCTGGAATTACCGCGGCTGCTGGCACCAGACTTGCCCTCCAATTGATCCTCGTTAAAGGATTTAGAGTGTACTCATTTCAATTACGGGGCCTCAAAAGAGTCCCGTATTGTTATTTTTCGTCACTACCTCCCCGTGCCGGGAGTGGGTAATTTGCGCGCCTGCTGCCTTCCTTGGATGTGGTAGCCGTTTCTCAGGCTCCCTCTCCGGAATCGAACCCTGATTCTCCGTTACCCGTAACAACCATGGTAAGCAAGTAACCTACCATCGAAAGTTGATAAGGCAGACACTTGAAAGAAACGTCGCCGGCTCGTGGCCATGCGATCAGCACAAAGTTATCCAGAGTCACCACACAATACGGGCCGAAACCCGATCGATCTTGGTCTAATAAAAGCACCCGTCGCCCAAAGGGCTTCAGGCTCACTGCATGTATTAGCTCTAGAATTGCCACAGTTATCCAAGTAGGAAGAAACGATCTAAGGAACCATAACTGATTTAATGAGCCATTCGCGGTTTCGCCTTATTTCGGCATGTACTTAGACATGCATGGCTTAATCTTTGAGACAAGCATATGATTACTGGCAGGATCAACCAGGTAATCGTTCAACTGCGCGTCCAGCCTTTCAAGCAGGCCGGACGCCGTTTTTGCGATGCCGAGGCCACCTTCAGGCGCCCCAACACGCTTCGTTCTCGCAAAGGGTAGCACTTTGCACAGTCCGAGACGACGGCGTTCGAGCTCGCTACGGCGCCCTCCCCGCAGGGCCGGGTATCGCCACGCGGCAAGAAGCACGCAACATTCTCGATAGACCGGTTGTGTCGACTCGATCGCGGCTTGCGGTTTCTCTCGAGCCCGCAGCACTGGTGGACCGACCGACACTTGCAACGTAGCCGAGACGGCAAAGCCGCTAGGCGACGGGTCACGCCCGCGCCTTCGGCGCTTTCGTATTTGATTCGTCCGAGGACGATGCGGAACACACTTCGATATCGTGGAAAAAGCGTCGTCCGACAACCAGCCCCTAACGCATCAAGCGGATGAGGCTGCAGACGTCAGCTGTGGGATCCACGGGAGCGATACCGGGGACACGCTTGACGGGCACGAAGCCCGCCGCATATCAAACACCCAGGTCGCTTTGGGGGCGACTGCTCTCTGGGACCCCCATATAATAGCAGCGATAAGTACCCAGACCTCCATGGGGCCGTACTCGTGCCACTTTCGACGAGCGTTTGGCGAAAATCGTGCCGCCTCGTAACGCCGCGAGCAAGATTGAAAGCTTACGTCGGCAGCACAATGCCGAAGTCGTGAAAGCGCAGCGCGTCTACCGAATGCGCGAACGGCAATTTCTCGCTAATGGCCAGTACGGTTTCCTGCACAATTGCCTTTCTGTCGCCCTACGGGGCCCCCGGCCGATCGATTCGAGGCACGCTAGCACGGCCCCTTCGCCATTTCCGAGCACGAGTGCGAACAGTGCGGGCGGCGTGCTCGACGCCCCGGCTGACGTCGTTTCGGACTTTGTCTCTTCGCGTGCTCGCGGCAACGCCGCGGCCAACGACGACGTCTGCGCGGTTCTTTGCCGGTTCCCGGCGTGCTATAGTGCAGCCCTCTGCAGGGTGACACCGGCTCCGTCGTGGCCGTGCGGCGGCTTGTACGCAAAAGTTGCGTCAAAGGCGTCGCGCTCGCGCCGCCCCG
This sequence comes from Dermacentor andersoni, assembly GCF_023375885.2. Classification (NCBI taxonomy): domain Eukaryota; kingdom Metazoa; phylum Arthropoda; class Arachnida; order Ixodida; family Ixodidae; genus Dermacentor; species Dermacentor andersoni. The sequence continues at coordinate 7,079 of NW_027315477.1, forward strand.
GCACACGCGGTTTCGGACTTTGTCTCTTCCAGCGCTCGCGTAGTCGTGGGCACGATTGTCGACTTCGGAACGGTGCGCGGACACCGCCACGAGCACGCGCAAGACGAAAATCGCACTACGGTACAATGTCGGCCGGGGCCCTACGGCCCCTTACAGTAGCAGCGATAAGTGCCCAGACCTCCATGGGGCCGTACTCGTGCGACGCGGCGGCGTACTGCGCCGAGCCGAGCGCCAATATTTGGCTTTTGCAGGGCGGATTCGAGCTCTGGCGATTGCCGCGGTACCGCCGCTCACCGATTCAAGGCACGCTAGCGCGGCCCCTTCGCCATTTCCGAGCACGCGTGCGAACAGTGCGGGCGGCGTGCTCGACGCCCCGGCTGACGTCGTTTCGGACTTTGTCTCTTCGCGTGCTCGCGGCAACGCCGCGGCCAACGACGACGTCTGCGCGGTTCTTTGCCGGTTCCCGGCGTGCTATAGTGCAGCCCTCTGCAGGGTGACACCGGCTCCGTCGTGGCCGTGCGGCGGCTTGTACGCAAAAGTTGCGTCAAAGGCGTCGCGCTCGCGCCGCCCCGGCACACGCGGTTTCGGACTTTGTCTCTTCCAGCGCTCGCGTAGTCGTGGGCACGATTGTCGACGTCGGAACGGTGCGCGGACTACGCCACGAGCACGCGCAAGCCGAAAATCGCACTACGGTACAATGTCGGCCGGGGCCGTACGGCCCCTTACAGTAGCAGCGATAAGTGCCCAGACCTCCATGGGGCCGTACTCGTGCGACGCGGCCGCGTACTGCGCCGAGCCGAGCGCCAATATTTGGCTTTTGCAGGGCGGATTCGAGCTCTGGCGATCGCCGCGGTACCGCCGCTCACCGATTCAAGGCACGCTAGCGCGGCCCCTTCGCCATTTCCGAGCACGCGTGCGAACAGTGCGGGCGGCGTGCTCGACGCCCCGGCTGACGTCGTTTCGGACTTTGTCTCTTCGCGTGCTCGCGGCAACGCCGCGGCCAACGACGACGTCTGCGCGGTTCTTTGCCGGTTCCCGGCGTGCTATAGTGCAGCCCTCTGCAGGGTGACACCGGCTCCGTCGTGGCCGTGCGGCGGCTTGTACGCAAAAGTTGCGTCAAAGGCGTCGCGCTCGCGCCGCCCCGGCACACGCGGTTTCGGACTTTGTCTCTTCCAGCGCTCGCAACCATGTCGGGGCCGACGCCGACGACTGCGTGGTGTTTCAACGATTGCCGGCGTGACACAATGCAGCTGCGTGCGGGATGCCAGCGATTCCGTCGTGTCCGTGCGGCGGCTTGTACGCAAAAGTTGCGTCAAAGGCGTCGCGCTCGCGCCGCCCCGGCACACGCGGTTTCGGACTTTGTCTCTTCCAGCGCTCGCGTAGTCGTGGGCACGATTGTCGACGTCGGAACGGTGCGCGGACTACGCCACGAGCACGCGCAAGCCGAAAATCGCACTACGGTACAATGTCGGCCGGGGCCGTACGGCCCCTTACAGTAGCAGCGATAAGTGCCCAGACCTCCATGGGGCCGTACTCGTGCGACGCGGCGGCGTACTGCGCCGAGCCGAGCGCCAATATTTGGCTTTTGCAGGGCGGATTCGAGCTCTGGCGATCGCCGCGGTACCGCCGCTCACCGATTCAAGGCACGCTAGCGCGGCCCCTTCGCCATTTCCGAGCACGCGTGCGAACAGTGCGGGCGGCGTGCTCGACGCCCCGGCTGACGTCGTTTCGGACTTTGTCTCTTCGCGTGCTCGCGGCAACGCCGCGGCCAACGACGACGTCTGCGCGGTTCTTTGCCGGTTCCCGGCGTGCTATAGTGCAGCCCTCTGCAGGGTGACACCGGCTCCGTCGTGGCCGTGCGGCGGCTTGTACGCAAAAGTTGCGTCAAAGGCGTCGCGCTCGCGCCGCCCCGGCACACGCGGTTTCGGACTTTGTCTCTTCCAGCGCTCGCAACCATGTCGGGGCCGACGCCGACGACTGCGTGGTGTTTCAACGATTGCCGGCGTGACACAATGCAGCTGCGTGCGGGATGCCAGCGATTCCGTCGTGGCGGTGCGGCGGCTTGTACGCAAAAGTTGCGTCAAAGGCGTCGCGCTCGCACCGCCCCGGCACACGTGGTTTCGGACTTTGTCTCTTCGAGCGCTCGCAGCGATGTCGAGGCGATCGCTTACGTCTGCACGGTTTCCGGTGTGCTACAATGCAGCAGTCTGCCGCACTACACCTCTTGGTTGCCGAGGCCAGCACGGCAATTTACTGAAGCGAGCGCATTGCGCCCAGGCGGCAGCGGACTTTGTGCTTTCGGGAGTGCTCTTGCTGTAAAATTTGAACGGCTGCAGCTGCGCGAAGCAAGTGTACCTATTTTCACTCTCTCTCTGTCTGCCTTTGAGGCGACTGTAATTTCACTTTACACTTTAAACGCAACTGGAGGCGGGAGCAACCTGATGAGAGTAGGTGGACTTCGGTACATGTAATTTAGAAATTGCTTTCAAGCTTTGAGGACATACACCTTCGCGCCATCTGCTTTCCCCGTCTCTTTGGCACTTTATAGTATGTGCTGCATGCTCTGCATTCCAAAGAAACACGCCTGTCTCTCTCCCTCTCTCACGTTCTTCTTCTTTTTGTAGCTGCTGTTGTAGAAGATGCTATGCTCTTTAATCGCTGTAACATAGAGTGCTTGCACAAGCCAACAACTTTTGCGTGTTTTTTTTTTTTTTCTCTTCCCAAGACGTTTCTGCCATTATTCACTAACTCTCGTTCTTAGTATGCAATGGAGCGTTAGCTCGCGCCATCTACCTTTCTTTCTGTATTGCAAAGTCCGCAGGTTTTCCTAGTTCCGTACACAGATGGCGCCAATGCGTTTTGGCGCCAGGTTCGAACGACCTCGCTCTACTCGTGTTTGGCATTTGAATGTTTCAAAGGGGTTTGCGACAGGGGGTGGTTCTTGTGCAAGGCTGAGCTTTCCAGCTGCGTTTAAGCTATATGCTAGCATGTGTGCGTATATATATATATATATATATATATATATATATATATATATATATATATATATATATATATATAAATACACAAACACACACACACACACATGCATATATACATACACACACACGGTAATGGTAAAGATGATGAGGTAGCACTTTTTTTTTTTCTTTTTTTTACAATGCCTGTGTTTCAGATGGCGATCTTTCTCCCCTCTATGTTTCCGGTTGGAAGGAGTGTGCAGCGTTTTCTATATTTATTTTGTCATTCACTTCTATGTTGCTCGTCTTCGTACATGGGGCATGCTACCTAATTCTACCGGTCGATTCGACACGTTGCGATCCGTCCCGGCCTGTGCCGTATCAAAATTTTCAGTGGGCCTTGCGGTAAATAAAAAGAAATGAAGGAAATGCGCGTAGTATATTACAATTGCACACGGGCTTGAAACGAAGCCCTCAAGGAAGGTCACCTTGAGCGGTCGCATTCAGACGGAAGTAAGCATTCCCCTGGCGCGTTTTTTTTTCCGCTCGCCTGTTCCGTTTTCTACGAGGTTGCCTTGGTTGGTTTCGCGTTACAAGCAAGCTTGCACTCGGGTCTCGTTTCTACGCGACAGCGTTTCGTTAACAGCGAAAGACTGAGGCGTTGCGAATTCATCCGTGAGATAGGGAGCGTTGAGTCTGTACACAGGCTGAATTTTATAATATTGCCCACGCTGTTGCTGAGGTTACCCATGTCGGCAGGGCGCCCACAAGGCAGTAGTACAATGAAGTGAAGTGAAGGACATCGCTTCTCGGCCTTTTGGCTAAGATCAAAGTGTAGTATCTGTTCTTATCAGCTTAATATCTGATACGGGTTCTATATGGACCCACGATATTAAACCTATTTTTGGAAGTTGGCGGAGTGCTTGAAGCCTGCTTCACCTCCGCCGCAGGTCGGCCCGGTATTGCACTACCTCCGGGATCGGCCCCGCTCACTTAGGTGAGACTTCATTCAATCAAAATGAAGAGCACAAGCTCAACGCGAGCACTGACTTGACACGCACCATTCCTATACTACACGCAACGATGCCGGTTCGCGGACCACGAGAGTAATTAAACTGCCACTCCATCTGTGTGTAGCGTCGCACTTGTTGCGTCGCAAATGGGACAGCCGCTCCAGCAAATTTCTAGTTATGGGCTTCGAGAAAAATTAATGAAAGCAAAAGAAAGAACCAGAATTCCTATTTGTCCGATGTCTCTGAATGATTGTCTCCTGTAAAGAGCCACTTGGGGGGATGGGGGGTAGGATTAGCCGTGGGGTTCGCAATCAATATGAATCCCACTCAAAGCCAACACTGGATTTTGGAGTTCACTATCGCTTGGATCCGTAAACCACCGCGCCCACGCAAGCTCGCCCTGCCGCCGAAATCCGCTGCCCAAGTGGAAGAAAGATTCCCTATGAAAGAAAAATAGAGTGCCCGATTTCTGGCAACTACTGTGCAGCCTTTGTGTACACATTTTCGCAGCAGTGGGACCGAGCGCCTCGAAAACAAACTTGTCGTATGCCCGAATGTGGCGAAATATATTCAAGGGTTAAAAGGTGCCTCATCTTTCTAACCTGTATGTTACGAAGACCTGTTGCTACCTTTTCATCATGAACATCATCATCATCATCATCCTGGCTACGCCCACTGCAGGGCAAAGGCATCTCCCATGATCCTCCAAGTACCCCGGTCAGGTGCCGATTGTCGCCATGTAGTCCCTAATCTAATCTGCCCTCCTACCTTTCTGCCACCCCCTGCTACGCTTCCCTCCTCTCGGAATTCAGTCTGTAACCCTTAATGGCCACCGGTTATCTTCCCCCCAGATTGCATGCCCTGCGCATGCCCATTTGTTTTTCCTGGTTTAAACTTTGGTGTCATTAACGAGCGTTTGTTCTCGCACACCCCAATCTGCTCTATTCCGATCCCCCCGTGACGCCACACCCATCATCCTTCTTTCCAGAGCCCGTTGCGTCGCCCTCAGTTACCCTTCGGTAATCCTCAAAGCTTTTTGTTGGGACACTCGTGGCATCTTTCTCGTTTAATGAAGTCAAATTTTTTTCAGTTTTGGGGGAAAACTCAATGAGCTAGGCGCGATTGTGTCCCTGGCGCCGCTCTCAACAAGATGGCGGCGCCCATGCTTTTTGCCTGCAGGTTCGGCCCTACGCAGAACACGCCTGCCGGGCAGTGTAGCCACGTTGAAGGGGCAAAGCGTAGTGCAGTGAAGCGCTTGCTCGGGCGAAAAACGCAAATATGAGCCAAACAGGAATTTCCATTATTGGAAATTCCAGTTCAGTTTGCGCATTGCGTTCGCCTAAGGTAAAGAACACAAATGCGAGTGCCACAGCAGTCAAGTCAAAGCTTAGGATTGCGTACCATTTTTTTTTTTTTTTTCGTGCCTTTTACTCCTGGCCTGCGTGGCCCTAGCGCGCGATGCACACGAAAGTAATGAAATGGTGAAAACACGAAATAATGCGGTGCGGCTGTATCATATCTATTTTGTGCGCTTTGTTCTTTGTGGACTACAGCGGTGTGCGTCATGAGAAAGTTTCGGTGCCCTTCTTGGGTGACCAGTGAAGCTATATTTAAAACCACATTGATTTGTACGGTTATTGCTACAAACTGCGTGTGGGTGTTTTTCTTTTTCGCTGCCAACGATGGGTTATCGCAACCGCGATCGGTTCTGCTGCTACGCTAGACGCGTGCTTGCCAACGGTTGGCTCTATACGCGACCCGCGACGCGTGGTCGGCACATTCAAGCAGTCAATTGCAAACCGTTCCAAGAAAAAGGATGTACTCCACTTGCCACCTAGTTCGACGATTGTACTTTCTGACCCTCGAGGAAGCGCCGCCATCCCACGTTTTCTATAATACGATAAGATTCAGAGCGACCGCGACCACTTGTCTTTGTCAATATCTCGGAAACGCTTTCTTTTTCTTTTTTTTTTTAAATCCAGATACTCAGACGCGCCCGTGTTCACGCGCACTTGCTCTCTCCGATAAGCAGGGAAGCTCGGTTGGGGTGGTGTCGGGCCTTGCGCATGCGCTGCTGAGCTCGTCGCTTCGCCGGCCGGTCGATGCTGGCGCGGTACTGGTAATGAACTTCGACGTGCATGGTGAAACGTCACTTTGTATTGCCACTGTAGACTAGCAATGCAATGTGTTTGCGAGCGATTGGATAAATGAGAAAGCGTGCACTGTCTACAGTTTATGCCCCTCTAGAGTAGTGGAAATGTTGCTCCAAGTGTTAGGTTTGTAATTTGCGCCTACGAACATGAACTAAACAAAGAAAATGGTCTGCAGCCGCCTTCGCTTCATAAAATTCCCGTACGAAGAAATTTCCGTGCGCGAATGAGAGAGCAAAAGAGAGAAACCATGCTAAGAAGAATGGCTGCCTTTTACGTGATCTCGCGCATGAAACCAGACGATGGATTAATTTTAGCCGTTCATTTTGATTTGCCGAATGTAAACCGGAACACTTTCTCCACGCGGTCTTCAGATTTGAATGGCAATCAATCACATCCTTTCTTTTTTTTTTTTTTTCTGTTTCTTTCTATCTGGAACCGAAAGAATTCAGAACGCCATTTCAATCTTAGATTCGATTAGATATCGTGACTGGTATGCTGAAATATCACGCCTTATCTGGTGTTAACCTTCTTGATCACGGCAATAAAAAATCGCCAGTTCCCGAACTTTAATCGCGCCGAAGATGAACCGATATGCTGGATTCTTATTGTCATGATTTTATAGAAAGCGCTGGTTCTATGGCTAGCTTTGAGGAAAAGAAAAACATCGTTCAGGAATGTATAACTCTAAACAACTAAAAAAAAAATCTGCCGGCAATTGGTACTACAACGAGAGTACTGAGAATACTGGAAAAGATGAAATCCAATCATGCTGAACTGAACTGAAATTATTTCATCAAGACATGCCCCGAAAAACGTGGCCACTTTCAATGATAATTTCAAATGTGATTTCTTTCTTTTTTTTTTTCTTTTTTACGACGGATAATAATTATCTTTCCAATGGCGGATGTGAAAATTTCAGAGCACGGCATTTTCGAAATCCCAAGGCCCCGGACGCATTCTCTCTTCTTTAAGTATTTTGGTGGTGCACACGGAGGAAAATTTCGCGCACGTAATTTATAAACTAGTAGTTGATTTTCTAGAAGAACACAAAGTGCTGACAAACGGCCAACCAGGACACAATTAAATTGGTATTACGCACGGTTTCGAAGCCGCGGTAACAAAAGGGTAACAAAGGGACGTTCATTTCGTGGTGTGGATTTCACGTCTCTCACAATAAAAAAAAAATAATAATAAAAACTACTGCATAAAATAGGTTTTCCCAAACTGGATGGTTTCGATCAGCTTTTGAACAGCCCTTCCTTAAATTGAGTTGGCGTTGATTGAGCAGGTGCGGGCCTCTGCTGTTTTGGATTTTTGTAAATGGCATCAGTACTGGACAGTCCGTTCACTTGAGGATCAAAGGAGAAACCCCCCAAAAAAATATCATATCGTGGTGAGAGACGTGGCAGATGAGTACAATTATCGGCAGAAAAAAAAAAAAAGGAAAACCGCCTCGTACTCAGAAGCCGCTCCTCTCACGTGTGAAGCTTCAAACAAATTGTTTTTCTTGAGACGCTCTATAAAGTTATACACAGCTCCTTAAATGCAGCACCCGCACACAAAGCCAAACGTTCCAAGCTGGAAAGAAAGCATGAAATTCGCGGTGCCCGTTTCCTGTGAAACAACGGGCAACATTACGCCAAGTCCGCTACCACGTCAGCCGGGGCGGCCACACCCCGCCCGCGCTTAAGCCACATATGGCGACTGAAAATGCTCACCGCTCAAGCTGCGCGCGGCAAAGTCCGCAACCACGTCAGCCGGGGCGGCCACGGAGAGCGCCGAACGCCCGCGCTTAA
>NW_027315477.1:20000-24326 GCF_023375885.2 Dermacentor andersoni
CCGAGAACGTCGCCTCCCATACACCACATTTCCCGACCGCCTGCAAGGACGGGGGATTCGGTGCTGGGCTCGGTCCCGTTTCGCTCGCAGCTACTCGGGGAATCCCTGTTGGTTTCTTTTCCTCCGCTTAGTGATATGCTTAAATTCAGCGGGTTGTCTCGCCTGATCTGAGGTCGACAACGGATACATCGCTTTCGCCCATTCCAGCACGACCGAGTACGACGCCCTGCCACGTCCTTACGGACGAGGCTGGCAGGCGGCACAACGCCTGCGCGCGTGCGTCATACGAGCGGTATGCCGAAAAGGACTCGACACGTTCGAAAACCCAGCGCCAACCGAGTGCGACGCCCTACCACGTCCTTCGCCCAACACGGAGCTACTTATAGACGAGGCTGGCAGGCGGTGAACCGCCTGCGCGCGTGCGGCGCACGAGCAGTTGCGTGGTAAGCGACCGTGTCTGAAGCCCAAACACCACCGAGGCAAAGATCGCCTTAGCAGCGCGCCGCTTCAGCGGGCACCGCAGGGGCGACTAAAACCTGGCGGGAGGCATCGTCTCGTGTAGCGTCGCCCCTGCCCCAACTGGAGTGGCCCAGTCTTTAGGGGACAGAGACTGCGAAGCACTTGGACCGACGGCGGACTACGACGGAACGCTTCAGCTCGGCCAACGGGGCACCCACGCTCTCGAAGGAGACATTTTCCGTTTCGCGGCAATTCTCCGCCGTGCCGTGACTCTTCTCGCTCGCAGACTGCGCTGTCGCGTCGAACCGCTTTCGGGGGCCACCCTTCTCCTCCCCGCTCCTCGCAAGAATCTGCCGATTCCCATTCCTGCGACGAAGCCCGGAAGGGCGCCCACACAACTGCGGTGACGTGAACGAGCGACCAGCTCTGGAGCTCGACGTACTTCGAAGGCAAACAGCGCAAATTGCGATCGCGCTGGCTTTGCGCACGGCGCGGGAATCGGCCGGCGTTTCATTCCCACGTTTTCCGTGCACGCAAGCGTGCGCTTCCGACTCTCTCGCAAACGTGCGCGCTACATGGCAACAGACGTTCGCGCCTCGTGCTTGGACCGCTCTTTCCCTGCAGGTATCCGACTCCATCCTGCGGCGGTCTTGCTAGAGGCGCGCACTCGTCACGCTGCAGTAGTAATGCCTCGTTTCCGTCTTTTCGAAGAATTGGCACAACGGTTTGCCACCGTCTCCCTCTCGTGAGGCCGCTGGCGCGTGGCTTTAGCGCTCAACGTACTGTCCATGATGCCGACGCGGTCAAAACGAGTCGACGGACGCACGTTCCCTGTGCGCCGAAGTCTCTCTTGATATGTGATCCGACCCTCAGACAGACGAAGCCAAGGGAAGACCCAAGGCCGCAATGTGCGTTCAAAGAATCAGTGCTCAGTGTGTCCTGCAATTCACACCAAGTCTCGCAGCTGGCTGCGTTCTTCATCGACCCGAGAACCGAGTGATCCACCGCTTAGAGTCGTGAAAAATAGTTTGTTCAATTCAGTACAGTACAACCAGGGTTTTAGGCACGTGGCGTCTCCCTGTGTGTGGTTTCGAAGAGCGCCTTTCGGCGTGCGCTCCTCCAGTCTCGCTCTTTCGGCGGCCGCGTCTCAGCAGCTGAAAGCCTAATGGCACTCCACTCCTGCTACTCGCGCGTGTGTTTTGCGCCCACGCCTTCCTCGCTTGCCCTCGAGGTAGCTTATGCCGTTTGCGCGCACTCGAAGCCGGTTTTACCTGCCATCCAACCACCGGACCCGTGTGTCTCGTGTGCACGTTCACATCGCTCCACTAAAAATTGCAAAGAGCGACAGAGCCATGATTAGGGCTAAGCCGCTGTGGAGTCTTTAACGGCTACACGGCCACGGGCAGGGCTTCACCCCCATCGACGTGCTTCGCTTCAGTCAGCAGTAGGTTCATAGAAGGGCCTCAAACACACACACACTTTCGCATCGGCAGATCGCCGCAGCATAACCGCTGTTGATCCAACAGCCTACTTGAGACGAAAGACAAGAGCCCGGCGCGCGTACTCGCGCAGCTCTCCAAAACCACTCGGCCAGTGCCAGGGACGGCTCCCTGCGCCGGCGCCACAACAAGTCTACTTGAGGCGGAAGACGAAGCCAGCAAGGGCCTGGCCGCAAGTGCGTTCGAATCCGGGACTACAGTCCCTCGTCTGTCCGTACTTCCTCTTTCGACGTGCGGCGCCTTCCCAAAGCGCACAAGTCCGCTAACCGCAGAACGCTTCCGACGTAGCAAAGCCGCGTTTCCTTCGGTACTTCGCAGCAACGCCGCCTTTCCCTCGGCGGCGGGCGAATAGCCTGCAGACGTCGTCGCATTAAACCGCGATCTCGACACCTCGCGCGTCACGAGCAGGAGCCGACCGGCAGCCTCCGGCCCTTTCGGACTCGGTGGCATTTGCCGCGGAGGACGGGAGAGCACTTTAGGCCACGGTTCCTTCCGTACTTGGCAGCCGCACCCTCATACCGACAGTTCCATGACCGACCGAGCGCCACACCGTTCCTTTAGTACTTGGGCGGCAACAAAGTCGGGTCGTTACTCCATACTCGCCGCAGGAAGCGACCGGCAGCCGCCAGACTTTTCAGACTCGGCAGCGTTTGCCGCGGAGGACGGGAGAGCGCTCGCACCACGGTTCCGTGTGTGTACTAAGCGGCAGCGGCATTAGCTCTCGACCGTCAGTTCCTTGACCGACCGCACGCTTCGCCGTTCCCCTCGTACTGGGCAAAGCAGCAGGTCGGGTCGTCTTACTCCCATTCCGCGCAAGAGCGCCAAAGCGGACAGAAAGCCCACCCAGTGTGCGTTACGCCGTTTCTACCCGCGGGCGCGGCCAAGCCAACCGTCCAAGGTTGCAGCCGGCGTCCACTGGGCGCAACAAATTTGGCACGGGGCGCCCCTCAAAATTCAGGCAGTCCCCGGCATGTTCGGGTATAGCCGTCCCCGCGTCCAAGCGGGGCCAGCGGCGGAAAGCGTCGGGCGCAGCGAGCTGCTTCACCCACACGGGGTAGAAACAATGGCGCTCGCCACCCTTCACAATCCGGTAATGATCCTTCCGCAGGTTCACCTACGGAAACCTTGTTACGACTTTTACTTCCTCTAAATGATCAAGTTTGGTCATCTTTCCAACAGACCGGCGCAACCGAAAGGCCGCGCCGGACATCGGTCCGAAGACCTCACTAAATCATTCAATCGGTAGTAGCGACGGGCGGTGTGTACAAAGGGCAGGGACGTAATCAACGCGAGCTTATGACTCGCGCTTACTGGGAATTCCTCGTTCAAGGGGAACAATTGCAAGCCCCTATCCCAATCACGAAAGAAGTTCCACGGGTTACCCAGTCTTTTCAGACAGGGATAAAGACACGCTGCTTCCTTCAGTGTAGCGCGCGTGCGGCCCCGGACATCTAAGGGCATCACAGACCTGTTATTGCTCTGTTTCGTGCGGCTAGGAGCCGCTTGTCCCTCTAAGAAGGTTGTAAGGTGCTGGGAACCCCGCACCTATTTAATAGGCTAGAGTCTCGTTCGTTATCGGAATTAACCAGACAAATCGCTCCACCAACTAAGAACGGCCATGCACCACCATCCACCGAATCAAGAAAGAGCTCTCAATCTGTCAATCCTCCCAGTGTCCGGGCCGGGTAAGTTTTCCCGTGTTGAGTCAAATTAAGCCGCAGGCTCCACTCCTGGTGGTGCCCTTCCGTCAATTCCTTTAAGTTTCAGCTTTGCAACCATACTTCCCCCGGAACCCAAACACTTTGGTTTCCCGGAAGCTGCCCGCCGAGTCATTTGAGTAACTCAGGCGGATCGCTGGTTGGCATCGTTTATGGTCAGAACTAGGGCGGTATCTGATCGCCTTCGAACCTCTGACTTTCGTTCTTGATCAAAGAAAACATTCTTGGCAAATGCTTTCGCAGTAGTTCGTCTTGCGACGGTCCAAGAATTTCACCTCTAGCGCCGCAATACGAATGCCCCCGTCTGTCCCTCTTAATCATTACCTCGTATTCCAAAAACCAACAGAACAGAAACGAGGTCTTGTTCTATTATTCCATGCAAGTTTATTCAGGCGACTCGCCTGCGTTGAGCACTCTAATTTTTTCAAAGTAAAAGCACCGGCCTTCTCGAGGCACACAATGAAGTGCACCAAGAAAGGACCGGCATGATGTTCAGTCCGAGCCGTCGCATCGGGTAGATGCACTACTCGTCTGGAACTGAGATCCAACTACGAGCTTTTTAACCGCAGCAGCTTTAGTATACGCTATTGGAGCTGGAATTACCGCGGCTGCTGGCACCAGACTTGCCCTCCAATTGATCCTCGTTAAAG
>NW_027315478.1:0-2500 GCF_023375885.2 Dermacentor andersoni
GTCGCCCTCAGTTACCCTTCGGTAATCCTCAAAGCTTTTTGTTGGGACACTCGTGGCATCTTTCTCGTTTAATGAAGTCAAATTTTTTTCAGTTTTGGGGGAAAACTCAATGAGCTAGGCGCGATTGTGTCCCTGGCGCCGCTCTCAACAAGATGGCGGCGCCCATGCTTTTTGCCTGCAGGTTCGGCCCTACGCAGAACACGCCTGCCGGGCAGTGTAGCCACGTTGAAGGGGCAAAGCGTAGTGCAGTGAAGCGCTTGCTCGGGCGAAAAACGCAAATATGAGCCAAACAGGAATTTCCATTATTGGAAATTCCAGTTCAGTTTGCGCATTGCGTTCGCCTAAGGTAAAGAACACAAATGCGAGTGCCACAGCAGTCAAGTCAAAGCTTAGGATTGCGTACCATTTTTTTTTTTTTTTTCGTGCCTTTTACTCCTGGCCTGCGTGGCCCTAGCGCGCATGCACACGAAAGTAATGAAATGGTGAAAACACGAAATAATGCGGTGCGGCTGTATCATATCTATTTTGTGCGCTTTGTTCTTTGTGGACTACAGCGGTGTGCGTCATGAGAAAGTTTCGGTGCCCTTCTTGGGTGACCAGTGAAGCTATATTTAAAACCACATTGATTTGTACGGTTATTGCTACAAACTGCGTGTGGGTGTTTTTCTTTTTCGCTGCCAACGATGGGTTATCGCAACCGCGATCGGTTCTGCTGCTACGCTAGACGCGTGCTTGCCAACGGTTGGCTCTATACGCGACCCGCGACGCGTGGTCGGCACATTCAAGCAGTCAATTGCAAACCGTTCCAAGAAAAAGGATGTACTCCACTTGCCACCTAGTTCGACGATTGTACTTTCTGACCCTCGAGGAAGCGCCGCCATCCCACGTTTTCTATAATACGATAAGATTCAGAGCGACCGCGACCACTTGTCTTTGTCAATATCTCGGAAACGCTTTCTTTTTCTTTTTTTTTTTAAATCCAGATACTCAGACGCGCCCGTGTTCACGCGCACTTGCTCTCTCCGATAAGCAGGGAAGCTCGGTTGGGGTGGTGTCGGGCCTTGCGCATGCGCTGCTGAGCTCGTCGCTTCGCCGGCCGGTCGATGCTGGCGCGGTACTGGTAATGAACTTCGACGTGCATGGTGAAACGTCACTTTGTATTGCCACTGTAGACTAGCAATGCAATGTGTTTGCGAGCGATTGGATAAATGAGAAAGCGTGCACTGTCTACAGTTTATGCCCCTCTAGAGTAGTGGAAATGTTGCTCCAAGTGTTAGGTTTGTAATTTGCGCCTACGAACATGAACTAAACAAAGAAAATGGTCTGCAGCCGCCTTCGCTTCATAAAATTCCCGTACGAAGAAATTTCCGTGCGCGAATGAGAGAGCAAAAGAGAGAAACCATGCTAAGAAGAATGGCTGCCTTTTACGTGATCTCGCGCATGAAACCAGACGATGGATTAATTTTAGCCGTTCATTTTGATTTGCCGAATGTAAACCGGAACACTTTCTCCACGCGGTCTTCAGATTTGAATGGCAATCAATCACATCCTTTCTTTTTTTTTTTTTTTTCTGTTTCTTTCTATCTGGAACCGAAAGAATTCAGAACGCCATTTCAATCTTAGATTCGATTAGATATCGTGACTGGTATGCTGAAATATCACGCCTTATCTGGTGTTAACCTTCTTGATCACGGCAATAAAAAATCGCCAGTTCCCGAACTTTAATCGCGCCGAAGATGAACCGATATGCTGGATTCTTATTGTCATGATTTTATAGAAAGCGCTGGTTCTATGGCTAGCTTTGAGGAAAAGAAAAACATCGTTCAGGAATGTATAACTCTAAACAACTAAAAAAAAAATCTGCCGGCAATTGGTACTACAACGAGAGTACTGAGAATACTGGAAAAGATGAAATCCAATCATGCTGAACTGAACTGAAATTATTTCATCAAGACATGCCCCGAAAAACGTGGCCACTTTCAATGATAATTTCAAATGTGATTTCTTTCTTTTTTTTTTTCTTTTTTACGACGGATAATAATTATCTTTCCAATGGCGGATGTGAAAATTTCAGAGCACGGCATTTTCGAAATCCCAAGGCCCCGGACGCATTCTCTCTTCTTTAAGTATTTTGGTGGTGCACACGGAGGAAAATTTCGCGCACGTAATTTATAAACTAGTAGTTGATTTTCTAGAAGAACACAAAGTGCTGACAAACGGCCAACCAGGACACAATTAAATTGGTATTACGCACGGTTTCGAAGCCGCGGTAACAAAAGGGTAACAAAGGGACGTTCATTTCGTGGTGTGGATTTCACGTCTCTCACAATAAAAAAAAAATAATAATAAAAACTACTGCATAAAATAGGTTTTCCCAAACTGGATGGTTTCGATCAGCTTTTGAACAGCCCTTCCTTAAATTGAGTTGGCGTTGATTGAGCAGGTGCGGGCCTCTGCTGTTTTGGATTTTTGTAAATGGCATCAGTACTGGACAGTCCGT
>NW_027315478.1:7500-24079 GCF_023375885.2 Dermacentor andersoni
TCGTACTTTTCCCATTGACCCGCGTCCGTCGCGGCGTTCTACCGGCGGTGGGAAGTGCGCACCCTGGAGACCGCGTCTGCGTGCCAGCAGCCGGAACAGCCCCCCGAAGGGGGCCGTTTACCCGACGCCGCCGGCTCCGCGGTCTTCCGGAGACTGAATCCCACCGCTTTCGAGCTTCGAGGGCCCACCCGTTTTACTCTAAGCGGTTTCACGTACTCTTGAACTCTCTCTTCAAAGTTCTTTTCAACTTTCCCTCACGGTACTTGTGAACTATCGGTCTCTCGGTCGTATTTAGCCTTAGATGGAGTTTACCACCCACTTAGGGCTGCACTCTCAAGCAACCCGACTCACGGGAGGCTTCATCCCGGGCGCGCAACGGCGGAGACGGGCCTGGCACCCACTCTGGGACAAGCCCCTGTCAGGGGGACTTGCACCGTCGCAAACACCCGAGAACGTCGCCTCCCATACACCACATTTCCCGACCGCCTGCAAGGACGGGGGATTCGGTGCTGGGCTCGGTCCCGTTTCGCTCGCAGCTACTCGGGGAATCCCTGTTGGTTTCTTTTCCTCCGCTTAGTGATATGCTTAAATTCAGCGGGTTGTCTCGCCTGATCTGAGGTCGACAACGGATACATCGCTTTCGCCCATTCCAGCACGACCGAGTACGACGCCCTGCCACGTCCTTACGGACGAGGCTGGCAGGCGGCACAACGCCTGCGCGCGTGCGTCATACGAGCGGTATGCCGAAAAGGACTCGACACGTTCGAAAACCCAGCGCCAACCGAGTGCGACGCCCTACCACGTCCTTCGCCCAACACGGAGCTACTTATAGACGAGGCTGGCAGGCGGTGAACCGCCTGCGCGCGTGCGGCGCACGAGCAGTTGCGTGGTAAGCGACCGTGTCTGAAGCCCAAACACCACCGAGGCAAAGATCGCCTTAGCAGCGCGCCGCTTCAGCGGGCACCGCAGGGGCGACTAAAACCTGGCGGGAGGCATCGTCTCGTGTAGCGTCGCCCCTGCCCCAACTGGAGTGGCCCAGTCTTTAGGGGACAGAGACTGCGAAGCACTTGGACCGACGGCGGACTACGACGGAACGCTTCAGCTCGGCCAACGGGGCACCCACGCTCTCGAAGGAGACATTTTCCGTTTCGCGGCAATTCTCCGCCGTGCCGTGACTCTTCTCGCTCGCAGACTGCGCTGTCGCGTCGAACCGCTTTCGGGGGCCACCCTTCTCCTCCCCGCTCCTCGCAAGAATCTGCCGATTCCCATTCCTGCGACGAAGCCCGGAAGGGCGCCCACACAACTGCGGTGACGTGAACGAGCGACCAGCTCTGGAGCTCGACGTACTTCGAAGGCAAACAGCGCAAATTGCGATCGCGCTGGCTTTGCGCACGGCGCGGGAATCGGCCGGCGTTTCATTCCCACGTTTTCCGTGCACGCAAGCGTGCGCTTCCGACTCTCTCGCAAACGTGCGCGCTACATGGCAACAGACGTTCGCGCCTCGTGCTTGGACCGCTCTTTCCCTGCAGGTATCCGACTCCATCCTGCGGCGGTCTTGCTAGAGGCGCGCACTCGTCACGCTGCAGTAGTAATGCCTCGTTTCCGTCTTTTCGAAGAATTGGCACAACGGTTTGCCACCGTCTCCCTCTCGTGAGGCCGCTGGCGCGTGGCTTTAGCGCTCAACGTACTGTCCATGATGCCGACGCGGTCAAAACGAGTCGACGGACGCACGTTCCCTGTGCGCCGAAGTCTCTCTTGATATGTGATCCGACCCTCAGACAGACGAAGCCAAGGGAAGACCCAAGGCCGCAATGTGCGTTCAAAGAATCAGTGCTCAGTGTGTCCTGCAATTCACACCAAGTCTCGCAGCTGGCTGCGTTCTTCATCGACCCGAGAACCGAGTGATCCACCGCTTAGAGTCGTGAAAAATAGTTTGTTCAATTCAGTACAGTACAACCAGGGTTTTAGGCACGTGGCGTCTCCCTGTGTGTGGTTTCGAAGAGCGCCTTTCGGCGTGCGCTCCTCCAGTCTCGCTCTTTCGGCGGCCGCGTCTCAGCAGCTGAAAGCCTAATGGCACTCCACTCCTGCTACTCGCGCGTGTGTTTTGCGCCCACGCCTTCCTCGCTTGCCCTCGAGGTAGCTTATGCCGTTTGCGCGCACTCGAAGCCGGTTTTACCTGCCATCCAACCACCGGACCCGTGTGTCTCGTGTGCACGTTCACATCGCTCCACTAAAAATTGCAAAGAGCGACAGAGCCATGATTAGGGCTAAGCCGCTGTGGAGTCTTTAACGGCTACACGGCCACGGGCAGGGCTTCACCCCCATCGACGTGCTTCGCTTCAGTCAGCAGTAGGTTCATAGAAGGGCCTCAAACACACACACACTTTCGCATCGGCAGATCGCCGCAGCATAACCGCTGTTGATCCAACAGCCTACTTGAGACGAAAGACAAGAGCCCGGCGCGCGTACTCGCGCAGCTCTCCAAAACCACTCGGCCAGTGCCAGGGACGGCTCCCTGCGCCGGCGCCACAACAAGTCTACTTGAGGCGGAAGACGAAGCCAGCAAGGGCCTGGCCGCAAGTGCGTTCGAATCCGGGACTACAGTCCCTCGTCTGTCCGTACTTCCTCTTTCGACGTGCGGCGCCTTCCCAAAGCGCACAAGTCCGCTAACCGCAGAACGCTTCCGACGTAGCAAAGCCGCGTTTCCTTCGGTACTTCGCAGCAACGCCGCCTTTCCCTCGGCGGCGGGCGAATAGCCTGCAGACGTCGTCGCATTAAACCGCGATCTCGACACCTCGCGCGTCACGAGCAGGAGCCGACCGGCAGCCTCCGGCCCTTTCGGACTCGGTGGCATTTGCCGCGGAGGACGGGAGAGCACTTTAGGCCACGGTTCCTTCCGTACTTGGCAGCCGCACCCTCATACCGACAGTTCCATGACCGACCGAGCGCCACACCGTTCCTTTAGTACTTGGGCGGCAACAAAGTCGGGTCGTTACTCCATACTCGCCGCAGGAAGCGACCGGCAGCCGCCAGACTTTTCAGACTCGGCAGCGTTTGCCGCGGAGGACGGGAGAGCGCTCGCACCACGGTTCCGTGTGTGTACTAAGCGGCAGCGGCATTAGCTCTCGACCGTCAGTTCCTTGACCGACCGCACGCTTCGCCGTTCCCCTCGTACTGGGCAAAGCAGCAGGTCGGGTCGTCTTACTCCCATTCCGCGCAAGAGCGCCAAAGCGGACAGAAAGCCCACCCAGTGTGCGTTACGCCGTTTCTACCCGCGGGCGCGGCCAAGCCAACCGTCCAAGGTTGCAGCCGGCGTCCACTGGGCGCAACAAATTTGGCACGGGGCGCCCCTCAAAATTCAGGCAGTCCCCGGCATGTTCGGGTATAGCCGTCCCCGCGTCCAAGCGGGGCCAGCGGCGGAAAGCGTCGGGCGCAGCGAGCTGCTTCACCCACACGGGGTAGAAACAATGGCGCTCGCCACCCTTCACAATCCGGTAATGATCCTTCCGCAGGTTCACCTACGGAAACCTTGTTACGACTTTTACTTCCTCTAAATGATCAAGTTTGGTCATCTTTCCAACAGACCGGCGCAACCGAAAGGCCGCGCCGGACATCGGTCCGAAGACCTCACTAAATCATTCAATCGGTAGTAGCGACGGGCGGTGTGTACAAAGGGCAGGGACGTAATCAACGCGAGCTTATGACTCGCGCTTACTGGGAATTCCTCGTTCAAGGGGAACAATTGCAAGCCCCTATCCCAATCACGAAAGAAGTTCCACGGGTTACCCAGTCTTTTCAGACAGGGATAAAGACACGCTGCTTCCTTCAGTGTAGCGCGCGTGCGGCCCCGGACATCTAAGGGCATCACAGACCTGTTATTGCTCTGTTTCGTGCGGCTAGGAGCCGCTTGTCCCTCTAAGAAGGTTGTAAGGTGCTGGGAACCCCGCACCTATTTAATAGGCTAGAGTCTCGTTCGTTATCGGAATTAACCAGACAAATCGCTCCACCAACTAAGAACGGCCATGCACCACCATCCACCGAATCAAGAAAGAGCTCTCAATCTGTCAATCCTCCCAGTGTCCGGGCCGGGTAAGTTTTCCCGTGTTGAGTCAAATTAAGCCGCAGGCTCCACTCCTGGTGGTGCCCTTCCGTCAATTCCTTTAAGTTTCAGCTTTGCAACCATACTTCCCCCGGAACCCAAACACTTTGGTTTCCCGGAAGCTGCCCGCCGAGTCATTTGAGTAACTCAGGCGGATCGCTGGTTGGCATCGTTTATGGTCAGAACTAGGGCGGTATCTGATCGCCTTCGAACCTCTGACTTTCGTTCTTGATCAAAGAAAACATTCTTGGCAAATGCTTTCGCAGTAGTTCGTCTTGCGACGGTCCAAGAATTTCACCTCTAGCGCCGCAATACGAATGCCCCCGTCTGTCCCTCTTAATCATTACCTCGTATTCCAAAAACCAACAGAACAGAAACGAGGTCTTGTTCTATTATTCCATGCAAGTTTATTCAGGCGACTCGCCTGCGTTGAGCACTCTAATTTTTTCAAAGTAAAAGCACCGGCCTTC
This sequence comes from Dermacentor andersoni, assembly GCF_023375885.2. Lineage (NCBI taxonomy): Eukaryota > Metazoa > Arthropoda > Arachnida > Ixodida > Ixodidae > Dermacentor > Dermacentor andersoni. Next base: position 12,070 of record NW_027315478.1, read on the forward strand.
TCGAGGCACACAATGAAGTGCACCAAGAAAGGACCGGCATGATGTTCAGTCCGAGCCGTCGCATCGGGTAGATGCACTACTCGTCTGGAACTGAGATCCAACTACGAGCTTTTTAACCGCAGCAGCTTTAGTATACGCTATTGGAGCTGGAATTACCGCGGCTGCTGGCACCAGACTTGCCCTCCAATTGATCCTCGTTAAAGGATTTAGAGTGTACTCATTTCAATTACGGGGCCTCAAAAGAGTCCCGTATTGTTATTTTTCGTCACTACCTCCCCGTGCCGGGAGTGGGTAATTTGCGCGCCTGCTGCCTTCCTTGGATGTGGTAGCCGTTTCTCAGGCTCCCTCTCCGGAATCGAACCCTGATTCTCCGTTACCCGTAACAACCATGGTAAGCAAGTAACCTACCATCGAAAGTTGATAAGGCAGACACTTGAAAGAAACGTCGCCGGCTCGTGGCCATGCGATCAGCACAAAGTTATCCAGAGTCACCACACAATACGGGCCGAAACCCGATCGATCTTGGTCTAATAAAAGCACCCGTCGCCCAAAGGGCTTCAGGCTCACTGCATGTATTAGCTCTAGAATTGCCACAGTTATCCAAGTAGGAAGAAACGATCTAAGGAACCATAACTGATTTAATGAGCCATTCGCGGTTTCGCCTTATTTCGGCATGTACTTAGACATGCATGGCTTAATCTTTGAGACAAGCATATGATTACTGGCAGGATCAACCAGGTAATCGTTCAACTGCGCGTCCAGCCTTTCAAGCAGGCCGGACGCCGTTTTTGCGATGCCGAGGCCACCTTCAGGCGCCCCAACACGCTTCGTTCTCGCAAAGGGTAGCACTTTGCACAGTCCGAGACGACGGCGTTCGAGCTCGCAACGGCGCCCTCCCCGCAGGGCCGGGTATCGCCACGCGGCAAGAAGCACGCAACATTCTCGATAGACCGGTTGTGTCGACTCGATCGCGGCTTGCGGTTTCTCTCGAGCCCGCAGCACTGGTGGACCGACCGACACTTGCAACGTAGCCGAGACGGCAAAGCCGCTAGGCGACGGGTCACGCCCGCGCCTTCGGCGCTTTCGTATTTGATTCGTCCGAGGACGATGCGGAACACACTTCGATATCGTGGAAAAAGCGTCGTCCGACAACCAGCCCCTAACGCATCAAGCGGATGAGGCTGCAGACGTCAGCTGTGGGATCCACGGGAGCGATACCGGGGACACGCTTGACGGGCACGAAGCCCGCCGCATATCAAACACCCAGGTCGCTTTGGGGGCGACTGCTCTCTGGGACCCCCATATAATAGCAGCGATAAGTACCCAGACCTCCATGGGGCCGTACTCGTGCCACTTTCGACGAGCGTTTGGCGAAAATCGTGCCGCCTCGTAACGCCGCGAGCAAGATTGAAAGCTTACGTCGGCAGCACAATGCCGAAGTCGTGAAAGCGCAGCGCGTCCACCGAATGCGCGAACGGCAATTTCTCGCCAATGGCCAGTACGGTTTCCTGCACAATTGCCTGTCTGTCGCCCTACGGGGCCCCCGGCCGATCGATTCGAGGCACGCTAGCACGGCCCCTTCGCCATTTCCGAGCACGAGTGCGAACAGTGCGGGCGGCGTGCTCGACGCCCCGGCTGACGTCGTTTCGGACTTTGTCTCTTCGCGTGCTCGCGGCAACGCCGCGGCCAACGACGACGTCTGCGCGGTTCTTTGCCGGTTCCCGGCGTGCTACAGTGCAGCCCTCTGCAGGGTGACACCGGCTCCGTCGTGGCCGTGCGGCGGCTTGTACGCAAAAGTTGCGTCAAAGGCGTCGCGCTCGCGCCGCCCCGGCACACGCGGTTTCGGACTTTGTCTCTTCCAGCGCTCGCGTAGTCGTGGGCACGATTGTCGACGTCGCAACGGTGCGCGGACACCGCCACGAGCACGCGCAAGACGAAAATCGCACTACGGTACAATGTCGGCCGGGGCCGTACGGCCCCTTACAGTAGCAGCGATAAGTGCCCAGACCTCCATGGGGCCGTACTCGTGCGACGCGGCGGCGTACTGCGCCGAGCCGAGCGCCAATATTTGGCTTTTGCAGGGCGGATTCGAGCTCTGGCGATCGCCGCGGTACCGCCGCTCACCGATTCAAGGCACGCTAGCGCGGCCCCTTCGCCATTTCCGAGCACGCGTGCGAACAGTGCGGGCGGCGTGCTCGACGCCCCGGCTGACGTCGTTTCGGACTTTGTCTCTTCGCGTGCTCGCGGCAACGCCGCGGCCAACGACGACGTCTGCGCGGTTCTTTGCCGGTTCCCGGCGTGCTACAGTGCAGCCCTCTGCAGGGTGACACCGGCTCCGTCGTGGCCGTGCGGCGGCTTGTACGCAAAAGTTGCGTCAAAGGCGTCGCGCTCGCGCCGCCCCGGCACACGCGGTTTCGGACTTTGTCTCTTCCAGCGCTCGCGTAGTCGTGGGCACGATTGTCGACGTCGCAACGGTGCGCGGACACCGCCACGAGCACGCGCAAGACGAAAATCGCACTACGGTACAATGTCGGCCGGGGCCGTACGGCCCCTTACAGTAGCAGCGATAAGTGCCCAGACCTCCATGGGGCCGTACTCGTGCGACGCGGCGGCGTACTGCGCCGAGCCGAGCGCCAATATTTGGCTTTTGCAGGGCGGATTCGAGCTCTGGCGATCGCCGCGGTACCGCCGCTCACCGATTCAAGGCACGCTAGCGCGGCCCCTTCGCCATTTCCGAGCACGCGTGCGAACAGTGCGGGCGGCGTGCTCGACGCCCCGGCTGACGTCGTTTCGGACTTTGTCTCTTCGCGTGCTCGCGGCAACGCCGCGGCCAACGACGACGTCTGCGCGGTTCTTTGCCGGTTCCCGGCGTGCTATAGTGCAGCCCTCTGCAGGGCGACACCGGCTCCGTCGTGTCCGTGCGGCGGCTTGTACGCAAAAGTTGCGTCAAAGGCGTCGCGCTCGCGCCGCCCCGGCACACGCGGTTTCGGACTTTGTCTCTTCCAGCGCTCGCAACCATGTCGGGGCCGACGCCGACGACTGCGTGGTGTTTCAACGATTGCCGGCGTGACACAATGCAGCTGCGTGCGGGATGCCAGCGATTCCGTCGTGTCCGTGCGGCGGCTTGTACGCAAAAGTTGCGTCAAAGGCGTCGCGCTCGCGCCGCCCCGGCACACGCGGTTTCGGACTTTGTCTCTTCCAGCGCTCGCGTAGTCGTGGGCACGATTGTCGACGTCGGAACGGTGCGCGGACACCGCCACGAGCACGCGCAAGACGAAAATCGCACTACGGTACAATGTCGGCCGGGGCCGTACGGCCCCTTACAGTAGCAGCGATAAGTGCCCAGACCTCCATGGGGCCGTACTCGTGCGACGCGGCGGCGTACTGCGCCGAGCCGAGCGCCAATATTTGGCTTTTGCAGGGCGGATTCGAGCTCTGGCTATCGCCGCGGTACCGCCGCTCACCGATTCAAGGCACGCTAGCGCGGCCCCTTCGCCATTTCCGAGCACGCGTGCGAACAGTGCGGGCGGCGTGCTCGACGCCCCGGCTGACGTCGTTTCGGACTTTGTCTCTTCGCGTGCTCGCGGCAACGCCGCGGCCAACGACGACGTCTGCGCGGTTCTTTGCCGGTTCCCGGCGTGCTATAGTGCAGCCCTCTGCAGGGCGACACCGGCTCCGTCGTGTCCGTGCGGCGGCTTGTACGCAAAAGTTGCGTCAAAGGCGTCGCGCTCGCGCCGCCCCGGCACACGCGGTTTCGGACTTTGTCTCTTCCAGCGCTCGCGTAGTCGTGGGCACGATTGTCGACGTCGGAACGGTGCGCGGACTACGCCACGAGCACGCGCAAGCCGAAAATCGCACTACGGTACAATGTCGGCCGGGGCCGTACGGCCCCTTACAGTAGCAGCGATAAGTGCCCAGACCTCCATGGGGCCGTACTCGTGCGACGCGGCGGCGTACTGCGCCGAGCCGAGCGCCAATATTTGGCTTTTGCAGGGCGGATTCGAGCTCTGGCGATCGCCGCGGTACCGCCGCTCACCGATTCAAGGCACGCTAGCGCGGCCCCTTCGCCATTTCCGAGCACGCGTGCGAACAGTGCGGGCGGCGTGCTCGACGCCCCGGCTGACGTCCTTTCGGACTTTGTCTCTTCGCGTGCTCGCGGCAACGCCGCGGCCAACGACGACGTCTGCGCGGTTCTTTGCCGGTTCCCGGCGTGCTATAGTGCAGCCCTCTGCAGGGTGACACCGGCTCCGTCGTGTCCGTGCGGCGGCTTGTACGCAAAAGTTGCGTCAAAGGCGTCGCGCTCGCGCCGCCCCGGCACACGCGGTTTCGGACTTTGTCTCTTCCAGCGCTCGCAACCATGTCGGGGCCGACGCCGACGACTGCGTGGTGTTTCAACGATTGCCGGCGTGACACAATGCAGCTGCGTGCGGGATGCCAGCGATTCCGTCGTGGCGGTGCGGCGGCTTGTACGCAAAAGTTGCGTCAAAGGCGTCGCGCTCGCACCGCCCCGGCACACGTGGTTTCGGACTTTGTCTCTTCGAGCGCTCGCAGCGATGTCGAGGCGATCGCTTACGTCTGCACGGTTTGCGGTGTGCTACAATGCAGCAGTCTGCCGCACTACACCTCTTGGTTGCCGAGGCCAGCACGGCAATTTACTGAAGCGAGCGCATTGCGCCCAGGCGGCAGCGGACTTTGTTGCTTCGGGAGTGCTCTTGCTGTAAAATTTGAACGGCTGCAGCTGCGCGAAGCAAGTGTACCTATTTTCACTCTCTCTCTGTCTGCCTTTGAGGCGACTGTAATTTCACTTTAAACGCAACTGGAGGCGGGAGCAACCTGATGAGAGTAGGTGGACTTCGGTACATGTAATTTAGAAATTGCTTTCAAGCTTTGAGGACATACACCTTCGCGCCATCTGCTTTCCCCGTCTCTTTGGCACTTTATAGTATGTGCTGCATGCTCTGCATTCCAAAGAAACACGCCTGTCTCTCTCCCTCTCTCACGTTCTTCTTCTTTTTGTAGCTGCTGTTGTAGAAGATGCTATGCTCTTTAATCGCTGTAACATAGAGTGCTTGCACAAGCCAACAACTTTTGCGTGTTTTTTTTTTTTTTCTCTTCCCAAGACGTTTCTGCCATTATTCACTAACTCTCGTTCTTAGTATGCAATGGAGCGTTAGCTCGCGCCATCTACCTTTCTTTCTGTATTGCAAAGTCCGCAGGTTTTCCTAGTTCCGTACACAGATGGCGCCAATGCGTTTTGGCGCCAGGTTCGAACGACCTCGCTCTACTCGTGTTTGGCATTTGAATGTTTCAAAGGGGTTTGCGACAGGGGGTGGTTCTTGTGCAAGGCTGAGCTTTCCAGCTGCGTTTAAGCTATGCTAGCATGTGTGCGTATATATATATATATATATATATATATATATATATAAATACACAAACACACACACACACACATGCATATATACATACACACACACGGTAATGGTAAAGATGATGAGGTAGCACTTTTTTTTTTCTTTTTTTTACAATGCCTGTGTTTCAGATGGCGATCTTTCTCCCCTCTATGTTTCCGGTTGGAAGGAGTGTGCAGCGTTTTCTATATTTATTTTGTCATTCACTTCTATGTTGCTCGTCTTCGTACATGGGGCATGCTACCTAATTCTACCGGTCGATTCGACACGTTGCGATCCGTCCCGGCCTGTGCCGTATCAAAATTTTCAGTGGGCCTTGCGGTAAATAAAAAGAAATGAAGGAAATGCGCGTAGTATATTACAATTGCACACGGGCTTGAAACGAAGCCCTCAAGGAAGGTCACCTTGAGCGGTCGCATTCAGACGGAAGTAAGCATTCCCCTGGCGCGTTTTTTTTCCGCTCGCCTGTTCCGTTTTCTACGAGGTTGCCTTGGTTGGTTTCGCGTTACAAGCAAGCTTGCACTCGGGTCTCGTTTCTACGCGACAGCGTTTCGTTAACAGCGAAAGACTGAGGCGTTGCGAATTCATCCGTGAGATAGGGAGCGTTGAGTCTGTACACAGGCTGAATTTTATAATATTGCCCACGCTGTTGCTGAGGTTACCCATGTCGGCAGGGCGCCCACAAGGCAGTAGTACAATGAAGTGAAGTGAAGGACATCGCTTCTCGGCCTTTTGGCTAAGATCAAAGTGTAGATTTTTAAAGCCCATGTACGAAGATTTACGAAGCCCATCTACGAAGATTTTTAAAGCCCATGTAGGCACCTCTTAATGATCTTTTATGTTTTAGAGAAGCGTTTTGCCATGTATTTTACACCTTTACAGTTTTAGCCTTTTATCACTAACACCACTAACTAGTTTTTTTAGTCATTTGTTTGCGTTTTTAGATTATACACCTTTTATCCGTTTTTTCCTTGGTTTTGTAACATATTTTTGATGTATTTGTAACTAGCATAAATAAAAAACTCTGTTCTTATCAGCTTAATATCTGATACGGGTTCTATATGGACCCACGATATTAAACCTATTTTTGGAAGTTGGCGGAGTGCTTGAAGCCTGCTTCACCTCCGCCGCAGGTCGGCCCGGTATTGCACTACCTCCGGGATCGGCCCCGCTCACTTAGGTGAGACTTCATTCAATCAAAATGAAGAGCACAAGCTCAACGCGAGCACTGACTTGACACGCACCATTCCTATACTACACGCAACGATGCCGGTTCGCGGACCACGAGAGTAATTAAACTGCCACTCCATCTGTGTGTAGCGTCGCACTTGTTGCGTCGCAAATGGGACAGCCGCTCCAGCAAATTTCTAGTTATGGGCTTCGAGAAAAATTAATGAAAGCAAAAGAAAGAACCAGAATTCCTATTTGTCCGATGTCTCTGAATGATTGTCTCCTGTAAAGAGCCACTTGGGGGGATGGGGGGTAGGATTAGCCGTGGGGTTCGCAATCAATATGAATCCCACTCAAAGCCAACACTGGATTTTGGAGTTCACTATCGCTTGGATCCGTAAACCACCGCGCCCACGCAAGCTCGCCCTGCCGCCGAAATCCGCTGCCCAAGTGGAAGAAAGATTCCCTATGAAAGAAAAATAGAGTGCCCGATTTCTGGCAACTACTGTGCAGCCTTTGTGTACACATTTTCGCAGCAGTGGGACCGAGCGCCTCGAAAACAAACTTGTCGTATGCCCGAATGTGGCGAAATATATTCAAGGGTTAAAAGGTGCCTCATCTTTCTAACCTGTATGTTACGAAGACCTGTTGCTACCTTTTCATCATGAACATCATCATCATCATCATCCTGGCTACGCCCACTGCAGGGCAAAGGCATCTCCCATGATCCTCCAAGTACCCCGGTCAGGTGCCGATTGTCGCCATGTAGTCCCTAATCTAATCTGCCCTCCTACCTTTCTGCCACCCCCTGCTACGCTTCCCTCCTCTCGGAATTCAGTCTGTAACCCTTAATGGCCACCGGTTATCTTCCCCCCAGATTGCATGCCCTGCGCATGCCCATTTGTTTTTCCTGGTTTAAACTTTGGTGTCATTAACGAGCGTTTGTTCTCGCACACCCCAATCTGCTCTATTCCGATCCCCCCGTGACGCCACACCCATCATCCTTCTTTCCAGAGCCCGTTGCGTCGCCCTCAGTTACCCTTCGGTAATCCTCAAAGCTTTTTGTTGGGACACTCGTGGCATCTTTCTCGTTTAATGAAGTCAAATTTTTTTCAGTTTTGGGGGAAAACTCAATGAGCTAGGCGCGATTGTGTCCCTGGCGCCGCTCTCAACAAGATGGCGGCGCCCATGCTTTTTGCCTGCAGGTTCGGCCCTACGCAGAACACGCCTGCCGGGCAGTGTAGCCACGTTGAAGGGGCAAAGCGTAGTGCAGTGAAGCGCTTGCTCGGGCGAAAAACGCAAATATGAGCCAAACAGGAATTTCCATTATTGGAAATTCCAGTTCAGTTTGCGCATTGCGTTCGCCTAAGGTAAAGAACACAAATGCGAGTGCCACAGCAGTCAAGTCAAAGCTTAGGATTGCGTACCATTTTTTTTTTTTTTTTCGTGCCTTTTACTCCTGGCCTGCGTGGCCCTAGCGCGCATGCACACGAAAGTAATGAAATGGTGAAAACACGAAATAATGCGGTGCGGCTGTATCATATCTATTTTGTGCGCTTTGTTCTTTGTGGACTACAGCGGTGTGCGTCATGAGAAAGTTTCGGTGCCCTTCTTGGGTGACCAGTGAAGCTATATTTAAAACCACATTGATTTGTACGGTTATTGCTACAAACTGCGTGTGGGTGTTTTTCTTTTTCGCTGCCAACGATGGGTTATCGCAACCGCGATCGGTTCTGCTGCTACGCTAGACGCGTGCTTGCCAACGGTTGGCTCTATACGCGACCCGCGACGCGTGGTCGGCACATTCAAGCAGTCAATTGCAAACCGTTCCAAGAAAAAGGATGTACTCCACTTGCCACCTAGTTCGACGATTGTACTTTCTGACCCTCGAGGAAGCGCCGCCATCCCACGTTTTCTATAATACGATAAGATTCAGAGCGACCGCGACCACTTGTCTTTGTCAATATCTCGGAAACGCTTTCTTTTTCTTTTTTTTTTTAAATCCAGATACTCAGACGCGCCCGTGTTCACGCGCACTTGCTCTCTCCGATAAGCAGGGAAGCTCGGTTGGGGTGGTGTCGGGCCTTGCGCATGCGCTGCTGAGCTCGTCGCTTCGCCGGCCGGTCGATGCTGGCGCGGTACTGGTAATGAACTTCGACGTGCATGGTGAAACGTCACTTTGTATTGCCACTGTAGACTAGCAATGCAATGTGTTTGCGAGCGATTGGATAAATGAGAAAGCGTGCACTGTCTACAGTTTATGCCCCTCTAGAGTAGTGGAAATGTTGCTCCAAGTGTTAGGTTTGTAATTTGCGCCTACGAACATGAACTAAACAAAGAAAATGGTCTGCAGCCGCCTTCGCTTCATAAAATTCCCGTACGAAGAAATTTCCGTGCGCGAATGAGAGAGCAAAAGAGAGAAACCATGCTAAGAAGAATGGCTGCCTTTTACGTGATCTCGCGCATGAAACCAGACGATGGATTAATTTTAGCCGTTCATTTTGATTTGCCGAATGTAAACCGGAACACTTTCTCCACGCGGTCTTCAGATTTGAATGGCAATCAATCACATCCTTTCTTTTTTTTTTTTTTTCTGTTTCTTTCTATCTGGAACCGAAAGAATTCAGAACGCCATTTCAATCTTAGATTCGATTAGATATCGTGACTGGTATGCTGAAATATCACGCCTTATCTGGTGTTAACCTTCTTGATCACGGCAATAAAAAATCGCCAGTTCCCGAACTTTAATCGCGCCGAAGATGAACCGATATGCTGGATTCTTATTGTCATGATTTTATAGAAAGCGCTGGTTCTATGGCTAGCTTTGAGGAAAAGAAAAACATCGTTCAGGAATGTATAACTCTAAACAACTAAAAAAAAAATCTGCCGGCAATTGGTACTACAACGAGAGTACTGAGAATACTGGAAAAGATGAAATCCAATCATGCTGAACTGAACTGAAATTATTTCATCAAGACATGCCCCGAAAAACGTGGCCACTTTCAATGATAATTTCAAATGTGATTTCTTTCTTTTTTTTTTTCTTTTTTACGACGGATAATAATTATCTTTCCAATGGCGGATGTGAAAATTTCAGAGCACGGCATTTTCGAAATCCCAAGGCCCCGGACGCATTCTCTCTTCTTTAAGTATTTTGGTGGTGCACACGGAGGAAAATTTCGCGCACGTAATTTATAAACTAGTAGTTGATTTTCTAGAAGAACACAAAGTGCTGACAAACGGCCAACCAGGACACAATTAAATTGGTATTACGCACGGTTTCGAAGCCGCGGTAACAAAAGGGTAACAAAGGGACGTTCATTTCGTGGTGTGGATTTCACGTCTCTCACAATAAAAAAAAAATAATAATAAAAACTACTGCATAAAATAGGTTTTCCCAAACTGGATGGTTTCGATCAGCTTTTGAACAGCCCTTCCTTAAATTGAGTTGGCGTTGATTGAGCAGGTGCGGGCCTCTGCTGTTTTGGATTTTTGTAAATGGCATCAGTACTGGACAGTCCGTTCACTTGAGGATCAAAGGAGAAACCCCCCAAAAAAATATCATATCGTGGTGAGAGACGTGGCAGATGAGTACAATTATCGGCAGAAAAAAAAAAAAAGGAAAACCGCCTCGTACTCAGAAGCCGCTCCTCTCACGTGTGAAGCTTCAAACAAATTGTTTTTCTTGAGACGCTCTATAAAGTTATACACAGCTCCTTAAATGCAGCACCCGCACACAAAGCCAAACGTTCCAAGCTGGAAAGAAAGCATGAAATTCGCGGTGCCCGTTTCCTGTGAAACAACGGGCAACATTACGCCAAGTCCGCTACCACGTCAGCCGGGGCGGCCACACCCCGCCCGCGCTTAAGCCACATATGGCGACTGAAAATGCTCACCGCTCAAGCTGCGCGCGGCAAAGTCCGCAACCACGTCAGCCGGGGCGGCCACGGAGAGCGCCGAACGCCCGCGCTTAAGCCTGAAAATGCTCGGCGCTTACGCCAGGTAGCGAGAAAAAATGCTCGGCGCTTAAGCCACGCGGGGACTAAAACTGAAGCCACGGGATTGTTGCTGAAATTGTATGCATTCCGGTGGAAGTCTGTCGGCGCCGGCGCGCGGCAAAGTCCGCAACCACGTCAGCCGGGGCGGCCACGGAGAGCGCCGAACGCCCGCGCTTAAGGCTGAAAATGCTCGGCGCTTAAGCCAGGTAGCGCGATAAAAATGCTCGGCGCTTAAGCCAGGTAGCGAGTAAAAATGCTCGGCGCTTAAGCCACGCGGGGACTGCAACTGAACCCACGGGATTGTTGTTGCTGAAATTGTATGCAGTCCGGTAGAAGTCTGTCGCGCGCCTGCGCGCGGCAAAGTCCGCAACCACGTCAGCCGGGGCGGCGAAAAAAAAAAAAAAAAAAAAAAAAGCAGCCCCCCCTGTACCAGTGTGCGCGAGGCGGCAGTCAATACCGGCCTCGCTGTTACAGCCCCAGGAGGAACACACAAGGTCCTCTCTGGAGTCTGTCTGTCGTTCGATCACACGCCACACGACTGAAACAGGAGATGGCGTGCATTTGCCACTCGGGTTGCGAGGCCCTCGTGTGTTGCGCGTCGCGCCAACACACACACATCGCCCCGAAAATCGGCCGGTTCGCGTTCGAGACGCAACCGCACCATTTCAGCTGTCGGGAGCGCGGCTTTCGTCGATGCCGAAAGCCGCCTTTTTATGCGCGTCACTAATAAGATGACGAGGCAACTTTGTTGACCAGAAGAAACGCGCGCGACACAGCGCACGCAGCGCAGCTTCCCGCGGGCTGCTTCACGACAATCAAGATCGGCAACGCCCTCCAACGTTCGTGCCACAAGTGGATGCGAAAGCACCAGTGGCTCCTCTCGTCGCAGGTGCTAACAGCAATGGTCTGCTGCCATTGCACTTGAGCAGGACGCGTTTGCAAAGCACCCTCTTGCAAGACTTTTCAAGCGGCGCGCCATATTGCGACAACGGTCCCCTTCCGTTTCGCCTTTTTCTGCACAGTGTTGCGACGGAGCGAAAACGGGGAAAAAAAAAAAAAAAATGGCTGCGCTCAACGGCAACCGTTTCGTGCGAGTCTTGCCGTCGGCAAAGAGCTCGCTCTCTTCGCACCTGTCGGTGCTGCGATCGCTTGCTCGGGAAGGATGTACGTTTCAGTTGTGTACCGCGGACAAACCTTCCAGTCAGAGGCTAAGCCTCAATAGATCGCAGTGTGGTGGCTGCTCTACTACTTACGACACCACGACAGGTACCTAAGTCGTCTTCAGACGATTTGACACTGCAGCGATTCAGGCCAGCCATAGCCCCGGAGAGCGACCAGTGGCCTCGACAATACTCGGCCTCCGGTGTAGCGCTCTCTGGGTTCGTTTGGCGTCATCGAGCCGGGAAGCGCGGCAGCCCGCCGCGCTCGACCCGG